>NW_028234427.1:27461304-27468119 GCF_977035675.1 Penaeus japonicus | reverse complement strand
CAAGTTTATAAAAATATTTTGAAATATCTGTCAAAAATCAACTTCATAATCTTATATAGAACTGCATTTGATCATTAATTTTCTTCTTAAATATAATGCGTTACCAAACCCTATTGAGAAGCTAATTCCTCTCGCGGCTTTATGATCATATAATTTACAATGATATAAATAGATCAATAAATCCATAAATAAATAAAACATCTAAATACTCCAACACTTTGAACGCATTCACCAAATAAAAAAATAAAAAAAAAAATAAAAAACTGCCAGCTAATGAAAGCATTTTTGATTCATAGATACACTAATTACTCAGTATTCATCGATAGCTTCTATCCTATCTACTCTATCTATCAGCAACCAACGTCAAACCAGCATTCCCTGCATCGTCCATCCCTCACGCCTACCTCTTAGTGCCCAGTAGATGTAGAGGAAGACTGACCGTGATGCCGACTTACTTCGGTCGAGATGAGCCGGCGTTTATAAGCAGGAAAAATCCAGCCGTATTGGGCGTAGATCGAATGAGTGGGCGGGGGCGTTCCTGAAGGTACGTTTTGGCCGGATTCATACTGCACTTCGCCCTTAAGGGTGGCGATGTAATACGATTCCCAGCAAACATGAGAGACCTTGGATGAAAGGAAGGATTTTCAAATCGGCAAAGATTTATTGATTATTGATCAGTGGAGTTTTAGAGTAGAAGAAAAGCTTAAATTGTCGAAATTCAGACGTTGAAACGGTAGAAAAGATGACTTAGATTATCCGACATTTTCGGTATCATTTTTATATGAAACGTTTTGAGATACTTATAAGCATAAATAAATGAATGATAATGAAATGATATATATAAATAAGTTTATATATATAGAGTTATATATATATATATAAATATATATATGTATATATTATAACATACATACATATATATATATATATATATATATATTATAGATATATATATATATTAAAAATATTATCATATAAATATTACACTATGCAAGATGGCGAATGATTATTAGCACATAAGATGCTAAAGTGTATTCATTAACGACTCTATGGACTAGATCTTGCTGGTCGGGCATTTTATACTCAATTAAGAAGTCGCAATAATTACCCTTAAACATTAAATCTTTAACAAACTTCATTAGCCAAGGACTTTTTTCTTAAATTCCGTCGAACATCAGATTAATCAACGAACGTCCAGAAATAGACAAGAATGATAATCAACTGCAATTAAAATGCGAAAGACGAAAGAAGTAAACAAAATAACAAAAAAACATTCTTTGCAATTTTCCACTAAAATCGGAGTATGAGGCGAATTGCACAATATATTATTATATATATGAATATATATATATTATGTATAATTATATATATATAGATATATTACTATTAATATGTATATTAATTTAAACATAATACTTATATATATATAATTTTTATAGTATATAAAATATATTAAATATATATGTATAATACGGTGTTGTGGGGTATAATTAATATATATATATATCATATATATAAATTTATATAGATATATATATAATATATATAAGATATATATAATAATTTTTTATATATATACATATATAGGTATATTGTATATATATATATATATACCACTATATTACATATATAATATAATAATATATAATATATATAATCTATATATAGAGATAATATCATATATATATATATCATAATATATATATGTATGTATATATATATATGATACATTTAAATCACATTAACTATATACTACATAGTATAAATACACTATAGTTAATATAAATATATTATATATATTTATACATATATGTTAACATTCTGTTTAACTTTTAATACTGCACGACTGCATGTATAATGTATGTGTGTGTATTGACGTACAACATGTCTCATTTATCTTTTTTATGTAAATAATGAATAAAATGATGCGTGCATTTGATTCCGAATTGGTGTTTTATGGTAAACCTTAATCCTATAAAGCTTTCAAGCGAGTCATTATAAGCAGGGGCATTAATTCACGCTAAAAGGCAATAATAATCATTGTAACGAGAGCTAGGTTTTTAGCAAAATGTAATCACATGACCTGCTACCCTGCATTTGAAGTACTGTTATGTACAATAATCTCGTCGGGATCTGCTCTCTCACATTTAAAACATCTTTTCGTTATTATTCCAATCTGGATAAAAATAACAGATTCTATGGTCGAGATAAATATTGAAATAATAAACGCTGAAAAGAGAGCTAGAAAAAAAACTACTAAAAACAAGAAAACAAACACAGATAACAACATAAGAAACTCTGTCTTACGATAAAGACGGAAGAAAAGAAAAGAAAAAAATAGATCGCTCAATTAGAAAATTCATATATGTGGTAAAATCACTAACAATCCTACCTACAATTGATAAATTTAGAATAATATACCGTCTCCTGCTTATGAGCTAATACCCAATGCTCTCTCGTTGGGCGATACATGCAAATAGACGCGCGATCTATATCATATATTTAGACATAAGTATTCTGGCGGTCCGGGTCTGTAGGTTTACTACCGATCATTATCCGCTTGCGTAGGGACACTATGACTGGGTATACTGTCACTCGCGACTAAATCCTTCAGGCGATATCTGGAGGCGATACCATGCTGATACCTCGATCCTCATGCCCCCGAATTGTAATTGTGGCTTCATTGTCGCCACGTCCGGCAGCATATGAGAGGTTTGCCCGTGACAAGAATGTAGAATATCGTGTATTGCTTATTTGTCTGGTTATTCGTAGCATGATCTATATACATTATATCGTCTGTGTGTATGTATATACAGTATTATATGTTATACAATTACTGAATATATAATACGTATATATATATATGATATAGTCTATATAGAAAACTAATATATATAGATTATTATATTATAGTTATATATATATGTATACTAATATTCCTTCACGCAGTTATATATCTTACACTATGTGTGTGCGTATATATATGTATCATATATATTATATATATTAATATAATATACTCTATATTATACTTTATTATATATATATTATATATATTATATATATTCTGATCTTATTAATTATGGCTTCTATCATATGCGATATATAAATACGTTATAAACATACATACATACATACATATATATATATAAGACTATATATATATATAAGTACTAATATTATTATATATATAGATTTACTATATATATATATATTCTGATTATATACACATCGCACACTTCACACATCAAAGCGCCCCCACACTACCACACACACACACACAAACCCCCCACACACACACACACACATCCACAACACACCTCCCTATCCCCACACACATTGACCACACACACACATCTCATCCCACACATGCACATATATATATATAGTAGATTGCTGTACGCTATAATTCAGAATTATATACATTCATTCATATAAGAATATATATATATATATATATATATATATATAATACTATATATATATATATATTATATATATATATATATATATATAGTATATCACTTACACACACACACACAACAAAAAACCCACACACACACACACACACACACACACACACTTTTCAGCACACAGTATATATCCTATAGATAGTACTATACTATTATTATATATATATTATGTACTCATATATAGTATATATATATATATATATATCATAATTATTATATTATATATATATATATATACATATGTATATATATTTATTTATTCATTTATATATAATACTACTTGCAACATAACACTCTTCCGTGTTGATAAAACGCAGATAATTCCCAATGATACATCAAAATTACATTTACATAAGCTTTGTATATGAGCTTTGTCGGCATAGTTAGTTTATCTGCCCTATATATATATATATAATTATATATAAAAATATATATTACAGACTAATATATATATAAATATATTAATACACACACACGTGTCAGTACCAGATCACCTACACACACCAATCAACACACACACAGCACACACCACACACACACACGTTCACTAAGCCTTATATATATAAATGTATTTTTGTCTCTTATTCTTAACAGTAACTATATACTAATATTACTAGTTTACCTATATATATAGTTATATATAGTATATATCTATATATATATATATACATATATAAACATATATACATATATCAGCAATACATATACTTTACATACATATTATATACATACATACATACATATCATACATATATATGATAATATAGTATATTAGGTACTATATATATATATACTACACTTTATATATAAGTAATATATCTATATATATATATATATATACTTATATATATATGTATATATTATAGATACATTTTATAACGTATATCCATATGTATATATATAACTGTACTATATATATCTATAGATATATATATATATAGATATATTAATTATATATGAGCTAGAGAGAGAGAGAGAGTAGAGAGAGTAGTATTCTGATGCGAGGTAGAGGAGAGTGAGAGAGAGAGAGAGAGTAGAGAGAGAGAGAGAGAGCAGTATATATACTTAATCATAAATACACATGTTTTATGTTATGTGTGCATTATTATACTACTATATACAATATATAATATATATTAATATATAAGAGATATATATTATATATATACTATATATATCAATATATATATCATTATATATATAATAGTTACATATATATATATATATATATATATAATATGTCTCTTATTAATTAGTAATATATATATATATATATATATATATATATATATATATATCACTGAATATATATGTAAAAAGTGTAATGTATATATACTCATATAATAACATCACACATATATGTCATCTGCACATATTATATGTATGTCTTATGTTCATATACGTGTGTATGTCTGTAGTGTGGGCCTATGAATAAAGAACACATTGACACGCGCAGTACAAATCCTCAACAGTCTTCCCTAGCAAACCACAAACTTATATAATATACACATGGTGTTATATGTATGTGATTACTATATAAGGCCAATATATATGATTACTATATTATATTACTTATATATACTATAAATCATATATAGTATATATATGATAGTAAGCACTGCTAATACACACCAAGGAGTGCGCGCCACAAATCCACAAGAGCAACCAGCAGGTTAAAATCAAACATCGCGCAGTGGAGAATGAAGAGCATGCATCACCGAATCAGGAAATGAAAGGCACTGCAGGCAGGAATAGGGAGGAAGGCACATGCGGACTGCAGACCGTAAGGATGGCGGGCGAGGAAAAGAAAGGGAGGATGTGAAGGATGAAGAAAGGGGAAAAAGGAGTGGAGAGGGAAGGGAATGAGTAAGAGAAAAAAAAAAATTAAGGGAGGTAAAGACAGAAATGAAGGAGATGGAGGAAGGGAGGATAGGCAGGGACTCGGAGGGGAAGAAGGAGAGAAGGGGTATGGAGGGAGGGTAGCAAGGAGGAGAGGAGGAAAGAGGAAGGGAAGGAAGGATGAAAGAGGGGAGAAAAGAGGGAGAGGAAAAGGAAAGGAGCAAGAGAAGTAGGAGGTAAAGAAGAAAGGAAGGGTATGGGGACGGGAGAGGGGGCAGAGAGAGGAAAGAAAAAAGACAGAAAGAAGAAGTGGAATAGAGAGAGAAAGAGGAGGGGACTAGTATGACGGTTGAAAGAGGGAGAGATTGAGATAGATAGATAGATAGGCAGATAAAGATAAATATAAATATAGATTGATAGATAGATGAAGAGAGAAAGAGGAGAGGAAAGGAGAGGAGACAGAAGAAGGGAGAGGAAAAGAGAGGAAAGAGAGGAAAGAGAGAGAGAGATAGATATATAGATAGAGGTAGTTTGATAAATAGCTAGAAAGATAGAGTGAAGCATGGAAAAATGAAGACGGGAGAGAGAGGAAGAGAGAGAAAGAGAAAAAAAACATGAAAAAAGGGAGACGGGAGGACGGAAGAGGAGGAAGAGAGAGAGAGATAGAAAAAAAATACATGGGCAAAAGGGAGACGGGAGGACGGAAGAGAGAGAGAGAGAGAGAGACCGGGCAGAGAGAGCGGTGAGAGGGAGCAGAGAGAGAAGATCCATAGGCTAGAGAAGATCTGCCTGCTAGAATTCGCTCGCAAATTACTACTTTGCCCGAGAGAGATGGAGAGAGGTAGAGAGAGAGAGTAGAGAGAGAGAAGAAGAGAGAGAGAGAGGAAGGAGGAAGAGAGAGGAGAAGGGATGGCAAAAGGGAGGAGGGGGAAGATGGGGAGGAGGGAAAGAGGAGAGATAGTGGAGGGGAGAAGCCGTGGAGGCGAGGGGAGAGAGAGATTCCCGCGGGGCTAATACAGATCGCGTTGGCTAGCGAGAAGGGATTTCGCTCTGTGCTCTTGCCAAATATACTATCTATTGCCCGGGTAGGCGGAAGGCGAGGGGGGAGGACAAAAGGGGTGTTGGATAAATCTGAGAGAACGAACGATTGAGAGAGGAGGAGGATAGGAAGCCAGGATAATAGGATGGGGAATGGGAAGAAAGTGGGGACAGGGAGGGGAGGGTGAAAAGTAGGGGTTTAAGGGAGAAAGGGAGGAGAAGAGGAGGAGGACCGGAGGAGGAGGGCGGAAGGAGTGATAGAGGGACGGGGGATAAGGAGGAATGAGCATAATGGAAAATGCGGGGGAGTGACGAGGCGAGGAGAGAAGGAGAGGAGGAGAGTAGGAAGGGAGGAGTAGAGAGAGGAGTGAGAAGAGGTGGAGAAGAGGGGAGGAGATAAGAAGATAATAATCTACAATATAATAATAGATATACATACATGCTTAGATTAATCGACACCCGATA
>NW_028234427.1:27426514-27431514 GCF_977035675.1 Penaeus japonicus | reverse complement strand
CATAATTATTATCATTATTATCATTATCATCGTTATCATTATTATCATAATTATCACTATAATCATTATCATCATTATTTTCATTATCATCATTATCATTATCACCATTATCATCATAATAACAATCATTATCAGTCTTTCTATCGTCATCGCCGTCATTATTGGTTATCACACTAATCATCATTTCATCACAATCATCACAAGCAACATCACTAAATTTACTCTCACCACAATTGATATCACATCCATTAATTTCACTACATCTAATATCATTACAGCAGAGTGGATAGAGAGTTTAAAAATGCAACATTTCGTTTCGTATTTGCCATTGTTGTTGCAGTGGTAACATCCCCTTTCTATTTTCTGTTGTTGTTTTTCTTTGCATTTTTTGGATTCTCTCAACCGTTGTAATTTATGGAATAAATTTCTTGAATTGAATTGAGTTGACATGATCTCTGTCTATCCATCTCTTTCTTTCTCTATCTATCTATCTATCTATCTATTTATCTATCTATCTACCTCTATCTCTCTCTCGGTCTATCCATCCATCTCTCTCTCTCTGTCTGTCTATCTACTCTCTCTTTCTCTCTCTCTCTCTCTCTTTCTCTCTCTCTCTCTCTCTCTCTCTCTCTCTCTCTCTCTCTCTCTCTCTCTCTCTCTCTCTCTCTCTCTCTCTCTCTCTCTCTCTCTCTCTTTTCTCTTTCTCTCTCTTTCTCTATCTATCTATCTTTCCTTTTCTCTCTCTCTCTTTCACTCGGTCTCTCTCACTCTTTCTCTTTCTCATTCTATCTCTCTCTTTCTCTCTCTCACTCACTCACTTACTCACTCACTCACTCTCTCTCTCCTTCTCTCTTTCTTTCTCTCTCTCTCTCTCTCTATCTCTCTCTCTCTCTCTCTCTCTATCTATCTATCTATCTATCTATCTACCTATCTATCTATTTATCTATCTCCATGCTGGGTGTCTTAGTATGTTGAAACTAATAACCCACACAGAATAAGAATGCGATACCAGACAAAGTGTTTATACAATGTAGGTTTATTCGACAACACACAAAACTTAAAAAGAAACAATGAACACAACAGCACAATGATCACAGAGTATGATAGCCACTCTAACAACACGTAGAAGCAAGTGGAGGAATCAGGTTGTGATGTTGATTTAGATCTGTCTGTGGGATCCAAATATTCCGTTTATGTGTGGGAGGGGGGAGGGGCATCAGCGTGTGTGTGTGTGTGTGGGGGGGGGGGGGGCTTGTGTGTGTGTGTGTGTGTGTGTGTGTGTGTGTGTTTGTGTGTGCGTGTAACTCCGAACGATTGGAAAAAAAGGAAGGACGCCAAAAATGTGATAATATATTCCATAATAATAGTCGTAAGACTGATTATTGGCTTATGAATTCTGTCCGAGATACAATCAAAACAGCTCAAAAATAGTTATAGCTGAGGTACACTTTGACTATAAGGGTTCTTTTGCTGTGCACCGGAGAGGCACATCGATTTACTGATAAGCTAGGAATAATTACATTGATAATTCCAAGTCGCCGCCGTGGTTCGTTGGCTCCGCGTTTGCCTCCCGATGCAGACGTCGTGTGTTCGCCCCCGAAGTGGACGGACCACGTTGGGAATGGCAGAAAATCAGGCGAGGGTGGCATTGGCTGTTACAGAATCCTGCAGTTACAGAATATCAAACAAGGGAGTCCCAGGCGTGAAAGCGAATCATATGGTGGTTCATAGTATAATAAAGATTGTAGTAGTGATTTGTCGATGTGTCTATGTTTAGATCATAATCTCCCTCTTTCACGATTTTACTTTTCTTTAATAATTTTCGTCATTTCGCTTCTTCCTCTGTTTATCACGCCCCTCTCTCTCCAACCCCAAAGGTCGCGGAGCCAGCAGTTCCTGGAGTGTCCCGACTCCTGCCAAAACCATGTGGAGCCCCCCCACGCCTACCGCACCCCCGCCGCCCCTCCTCCTGCTGGGAACCACCTCACGCCCAACCACATCTCCTCGGCCTCGTCCGCCACTCGCGCCCGCCTCCCTCCGCCCCTCATCCTCCCCCCCGCAGAGTACCCTTCGACACCCCACCGGGTGAGCTACCCCTCCTCGCCCCACCCTCAGCGGTATGCCCCCCACGCGGCGCTGGTGGACGTGGGCGGCTTCGAGGGCGAGGGCGATGGGGGCTTCGAGTGGAGGGAGAGGGACCGCGACGCCGAGCTGGAGAGGGAGCATCGGCGGAGGATGGGGCGCTCCCTCACTGACCTGCCACAGAAGGGGGGTTGCGGGGGCGGCGACCTCGACCGGATCCCCCTCGCCAGGAGTGGGACTCTGCCGAGATCCCTCGCCAGGCTAAGCGCCGCCCCGCCCATGCCTACCTCTTCCTCCCCCCCTCCCCCCTCCAGCACCGCAGCGCCCAACGCGTCGACGTCGTCCTCGTCCTCCTACGGCGCCGCCCGCGGAGCCCTCAAGGACAGCGGAGGCACCCTCCCGCGGCAGCGCGTGAAGGCGCGGGAGGCGGAGGAGTTCCTGCGTGCGGCGGAGTACGAGGGGCGCGAGCGGGCCGCCGCTGCCTTCCCGCGGGGCTTGGTGCACCGCAGCCGCAGCGGCCCAATCCCCCTTGGCCCCCTGGAGGGCTCCAGCTGCGGCGTTGGAGCGGGCTGCTGCGGCTGCTGCTCCTGCTACTGCTGCTGCTGCTGTTGGCGTGAAGGGGGCGCCTCCTCGACGCCGCCGTGTACCTGCGCGCCCCCGCCACGGCCACGCCTCCTGTCGCTGGCGCCGACGACGTCGTGGGGGCCAGAACGCTGGCGCGAAGATCCGCACCTTCTTCCGTCTCGTGCCGCCCCCTGTCCCGCTCCCTGCACCGCCCCCTGCCCCGCCTCCTGCGCCCTGGCCCACCTCAGCGCCTCCTCGCCCAACCTCAAGTACTACCCGCCGGCCGCAGCCGCCCCTCACCAGCAGCAGCAGCGTCCCCCGCCCCGCCATGCTCAGTACCCCGCCCACTACTACAAGCAGCTACCTGCCCACACGTCGAGGCCGCCCTCACAGTACTACCCGCAGTCGTACCGACACGAAGTGACGTTCGCCCCACAGCACCACCCGGCTCAGGAAGGGCGAGGGAGGCGGGACGACCCTCGCCTCAACGACCCCAGGCTCAACGACCCCCGCCATAATGATCTGCGCCATGACCCCCGCCACAATGACCTTCGCCACAGTGACCCCCGGCACAACGACCCTCGCCATAGTGACCCTAGGCATAGCGACCCTCGGAATAACGACCCCCGTAGTCACAATGACCCTCATCGTCACACGACCCCAGTTTGACCCCGTGACACCACCTTAAGAAGTTAATGACCCTCACTTTCCCTTCCTTGCGTCGTCCGCAGACCCCGTTTCTTTCGCCGCCAGATGACGTTTTCTTTCTCGCCGACGCCATTTTGTCTCGACTGAGAAAACGTCCGCGTGTGTTCGTGTGTATGTCAGTGCACGTGTGTGTTGTTCGAGCGTTCGGCCGTGTAAAAGGTCAAAAGCTTTATGAGAACACGTATGTAAATTATAAAAAAGTGATGATAACCGCGTGTTTGATTAATATGAAAAGGGAGTTTTAAAATATACAAAAAAATAATCTTCGAAAAAGCGTTAAACATCCAGAGTTACATGATCGCGTTACAATCAAATGAAAAGAACATCACAAAATTTTCGCCATAATTATTTAGTAAGAAGAAGATAACAAATAACGAAGAGGCAGAATTACTTCGACATTAAACTGATCCTGTGACATTAACAGCATCCGTTTTCTATGATGCATCAAGGTTAGGTGACGTACATGTAATTACCATTATAATTATCTTATTATGCCATCCAAAAAAAGGGAAAAAATTGCATTTCGAAAGTGAGGATAATTTGTTTTCCAAAATTAAGAAATGTCATTGGACTGAATAAAACCCACACGCACCGGAGAATCGACGACGCATGCGCGCTATGGGTGAAGAGGACTTGCTCAGTGGATTACCAAGACTGCAACAACGAGCCTGATGTTAGAGAGAAGAAATTTAATTTAGTGTGTGTAGATACTTGATGGTAAATTTATTATTATTATTAATGTGTGTGTATTTCTTTTTTTCCCTTTTATCCTATTACAAAAAGAAGATAAAACGACGATTGACGATGCTGGAGATATAAAGCGATCGGCGGAACTAGTAAACAGATCTTAAATCTGATGTCTCTAAAGCTTCGTGAACTTTGCTTGAACTTCAACATTTTCTTGTTTTTGTGCTTCGGTTTTCTTTCGCTCGCTCGCTCTTTCTGACTCTTTGCTCTATATACCGTGTACACACACGCGCGCGCGCACACACACACACACACACACACACACACACACACACACACACACACACACACACACACACACACACACACACACACACACACACACACACACACACACACACACACACACAAAAACAAACATACACACGCACTCATACGCACACACACACACACACACACACACACACACACACACACACACTCACACTCACATATAATCGCATCTCTGTCTATCTCTCTTTCTCTCTCTCTCTCTCTCTCTCTCTCTCCTTCTCTCTCTCTCTCTCTCTCTCTCTCTCTCTCTCTCTCTCTCTCTCTCTCTCTCTCTCTCTCTCTCTCTCTCTCTCTCTCTCTCTCTCTCTCTTCCCTCTCTCTCTCTCTCTCTCTCTCTCTCTCTCCTCTCTCTTCTCTCTCTCTCTCTCTCTCTCTCTCTCTCTCTCTCTCTCTCTCTCTCTCTCTCTCTCTCTCTCTCTCTCTCTCTCTCTCTCTCTCTCTCTCTTCTCTCTCTCTCTCTCCCTTCTCTCTCTCTCTCTCTCTCTCTCTCTCTCTCTCTCTCTCTCTCTCTCTCTCTCTTTCTCCTTCTCTCTCTCGCGCTCTCTCTCTCTCGCTCTCTTCTGTTTAATCTGGCCAAATATTTACTTATGTCTCCCCTAAATTAAGAACCATTTTCTATGTTAAAT
>NW_028234427.1:27417321-27418914 GCF_977035675.1 Penaeus japonicus | reverse complement strand
ATATATATATGAATACACACACAGATATTTAGATAACCAAAAGATATATACGGCATACATATATATATTTATATGTATATATATATATATTTATATATATATATATATATATATATATATATATATATATATATATATATACTTAAAAGAGAAAATAGAAGAAAACGGATGAGTGAGGATTCTTTTCTAATGGGCGTTGAAGTCACCCAAACCGGCTCCCGCGATTTATAACAAGCCTGCTTTATTTTATGACCTTATTATCACTTTGCAAGGCTCCGATTACTCGATATGAGCTTGAATTTAGTGTGTCCATTATCCAGTGATATCGTATTTTCGTGTAAAGTTCAGCTTTTCTGTAGTCTGGTCATTGATTTATAAATTTGTTCAATAATCCATCTGTGTGTGTGTGTGTGTGTATGAAATAAGTACACACACACACACATATAGATAGATAGATAGATAGAAATACTAATTTTACTTCCTTGACCGGCCCTCGAACCCAAGCCCTCAGATTGACAGACCCAATCCTGAATCCAATAGACCACACGACCCACTACAAGAATTGTCTAACCAGACGCCTTACAACCGTCATGGAAATTACCTATTTGCTCATAGCAGAGCAGTGATAGCGAGGTTTTACAGATAATTCCCGTGGGCACTTGGCAGCAATGAAATCAGAAATTCAGGTCCCTCGCTATACATATATATATATATATATATATATATATATATATATATATATATATATATTCTCTCTATTTATCTTTCTCTCTCTCTCTCTCTCTTTCTCTCTCTCTTTCAGTCTGAGGGAGAGAGAGAGAGAAATGGACAGAGACTGGAAAAGAGATAGAAAGAGAGGGATGGAGAGAAGAGAGAGAGAGAGAGAGGCAGACAGAGACAGACAGAGACAGAGACTGGGGGAGAGACAGAAAGAGAGGAATGGGGAACATACGAGAGAGAGAGAAGGAGAGAGAGACTAGGTGATAGACAGGAAGACAGGGATGGAGATAATTAAAAAGAGAGAGAGAGAGAGACGTGAGGAGAAAGAGAGAAAGAGCGAGAGAGAGACGTGAGGAGAAAGAGAGAAAGAGCGAGAGAGAGACGTGAGGAGAAAGAGAGAAAGAGCGAGCGAGTGAGACGGCCAGAGATGGCAGTCGACAAGGGCAAGACCAGCACGGGGCAGTTCAGCAGACTTTACTGTCCTCTGAAAATGCTCTTTGATACTGAGACCTGCTTTTCTTCCTCCCCCTCCCTCCTCCACCTCTTCTTCCCTACCTCCCCTCCTTCCTCCTTCCCTTACCCCCTTCTCCCTCTTCGTCTTCATGTCGTTTCCTTCCCTCCCTTTTCTTTCTCTTGCATACCCTATCTCATCCCTCATCCTCTTCCTCTCCCCTTCTCCACTCTCTCTCCCTCTCTTATTCTTTCTCTTCTACCTATTCCCCATCCTCCTCCTCCACTCCCTCCTTCTCCTCTCCCCTCACCTTCACCCCTCCCCTGCAGAGGACACGGCGTCTGACCTTTGACCTTTCGTGACCTCCACTTCCGGTATGATATAAAAACGTGCTAAATGGCCATTACACACGCGGCCAATCC
>NW_028234427.1:27409821-27412321 GCF_977035675.1 Penaeus japonicus | reverse complement strand
AATATAAATCCGGTTATTATTGACATTATCGCAATGATCGGTAGCGTTGGTCTCATGACTTGACATTGTTATCAAACTGTAGGTTATCTTGTTATGATTGTATTAAATTCAATCGTATGGTATATATGATGTAATTACTTAATACTTTATCACTCATTTTGTTAATATTTTTTTTATATTTATGCCATGATCATTCATAACTTGATATTAATTTATGATTGTCCTGTATATTCATTTGCCATTAGCCTTCTTTTCATAAACATCACCATGGTCATCAGAAAGCTGTCTCTAATGATTGTTTCTTCTCATTTCCAGATTCAAATATGCTTCGACTAACAGGTAAGTCTGACGTTTGGGGATGCATGGTGATATGTACGTGGATATCAATGATAATTCATGATAATATTAATCACTCTCTACTCGTGTCCTTCTCTCTCTCTCTCTCTCTCTCTCTCTCTCTCTCTCTCTCTCTCTCTCTCTCTCTCTCTCTCTCTCTCTCTCTCTCTCTCTCTCTCTCATTTCTTTGCTACCCCCTTCTCCCATCCCTCATTTTCCTCCTTTGCCCCCTTTCTCCTCTCTCCCTTCTCTTTTCCACTCCTCTCCTCTCCCTACCTCACCTCCCCCCTCTCTAAGTCCCTCTCGCATCCCTCACCATCTCTGCTCTTTCACTAGTCGCGCTCTTGCTGGTGGCGTTGGCGGCGGCGGCGCCCCAAAACAACGGAAGGGTCGTCGGAGACAGGTGGTCGCAGGCACGTCCTCAGGGAAGGCAAGCCCTGGTTGACGCCCAGATCGGAAGCGTCCTCTTGAACGCCCCCTCGGGAGCTCGCCTTCTGGCTGCCAACCCGCCTATCCCTGCCATCGTCGACAGGCTGCCCGACAACGCAACACTTATCCGACCGAACATTGTGGATACTTTCCGATGCACTGATAGGGTGAGTGTGAACTGGATCGGGTTTACCTTTTTTTACACTTGTAGGATTTGTTGACAAATTGTGCTTCTGCTTCCTATGAGAACCGAGTAATTGAATCAGATGTTTTGGCGGCAGTTGCCAGCATGTTGTCCCGGGGGGGAATAAAGTTACATCCTAGACGGTAGAGGATGACATTAGCTTCCATTTTAAGTGTTTTGTCATCTTCAGCCATCTTAGAAAGGGGAAAATAGTTCTCAGTAAAGTCGTCAGTCCGAGAGGGTCTTGCGGCTTGATGGTATAAGACATTTATTTCCCATTTTTTTCCCATTGCAGAAATATGGATATTATGGCGACGTCGATAATGACTGCCAAATTTTCCACGTGTGCCTGCCATTGCATCAGCTGTACCCTGCCAACTTCTCCGCTCCTGTCACATACCAGTTCTCCTTCATCTGCCCCGAAAAGACCGTCTTCACACAGTTAGTATCTTGCAAGTTGTATGCGAAAGCACCTATCCTTAGTAATAGAAAACATGTCCGGCTTGATGTCGGCATAAACGCCTCATATTGTTGAGGTTTCGAACTATGCAGTGCTAGGACAATTTATTAGATTCGTATGTATTCTGTATAAGGCTGGCTCTTGATATATATTCTATGAAATGACCATATATGTCATGGATCTATTTTTGGTGTAGCGTATAATATATAACAAAGACAAATGGCACGACAAATTCAAAACCGAGAAAACAGCGATTGTTTTTCGGGGATCATTGTTGTTCCACGGATAAATACCTCGAAATAATCCCAGAGATGAAAGTGCCTTTGGATAGTCAATGATATCGCAATAAAAGAAGCAAATAGCAGAAGAGGAGGCGTAGACCGTTAGCAGCAGCGGGAGGGAGAGTGAGACTTGACTGCCCGCTGACTAGCTTGAGCTGATAGGTTTGTTACCCTCCTCTGCCTTTGCTTCAATGTCGTAGCTGTATCGCCATTTTCCCTAGTTTCTTTTCTTTTTTTCTTTTTTTCTCTTTTTTTTTTTTTTTTTTTTTGTCTGAGATATATAAGCCCGAATATTTGACTGCTGTCAGGCAAGTCACATTTCAAAATATAATCTCTTGTTGCTTACCTTACCATAGTAAACGCTATGTAATGTGGTCTATTAACGTTAGGAACAGCACACAATTATCCGTAATTACTCATAGAAGAAAATCAAGAATAAGTTACTTATTTGCTCGATGCACATTAGGAAGAATTTAAAATTATATGCCCAGTCTTTACTAATTCACTTTGAATGGCTATATACGCTAATGCAAGTTTAGATCCTACATTCACTGTACTTATTCATCACTACCTCGTTTGCCTTCGTCCCAATCCATGGATCCATTCTTTTTCTCATTGTTTGACAATCTCACCACCGCGATCTTCCCTTTTCTCTCAGGGACGCCATGGTGTGCGCCTGGGAGAACGAAGCTCTGCCTTGCGAAGCCACACCCGAACTCTACTGGATGAACGACAACTTCTTCAGGGAGGTGCCCAAGGAAAATGGCAACGGCGTCCGCTACGCTCAGCTCAACGAAAAGCCCTAATTTA
>NW_028234427.1:27387321-27392321 GCF_977035675.1 Penaeus japonicus | reverse complement strand
AAACAGTGTTGGCAGCACCGTTGTCAGAAGTGGTGGCAGGCGGTTGCTATATATCGGCGAGCGACGTGGCCGCGCCCCCACTCCCTGCCTCTCCTCCACGCCGCTCTGTCGCGCAAGGTAACACGTAAACAAACGTTGCCAAAACAAAACAAAACAAAAAAAGAAATACGAGAAGCGCAGATCTGACTTCCGATAGACTATTCGACTGTGTCTGTGTCTGACTTCCAGGAGTGGTGTGTGTCTACCCCCCCCCCACCCTTTGGCCCCGCCCCGCCATCTTTATCCCCCCCTTTATCAAGTTTACCCCTATCCTACCCCCCACCCCCTCTCCCCCCCTCTCCCTATACAGTGCATCAAACTAAGCGACCAACTCTAAAGGTAAGTCAACTTTGATTTTTTTTTTCATTATCATCATCATCTTCATTCTTTAAAGACGCATTTAATATCGTGTGTATTTCAAATGTAGTTTATTGTCATAAGTTTTTATCTTCATCGATTCGCTACATTCCCTAATTTTTACGATTTGTAAGTCTTTCTAACCGCAACTTTACCCCATCTTCATTCCTTCCCCTTTCCCTACCTCGTCCCCCTCCCCTGAAACTGACCTGACTGAAACGACCTGACTGACCTCCTGTGACCTGACCTCCGTGACCTCCACTCCCGTGACCTGGGGTATGCGCGCTGAGGACGCCCGAGCTTCCGTCGTCGCACTTTTTTTGTTTTGCTAAATACCTCATATGTTCCTCTGTATTATTCTCACCGTCTTCTTCTCCCCATTTTTGTTTCTAATTCCAACCCCCCGATATTCTCTCCTCACACCGACTCCGTCCCCCTCCAATCACCCTCCGTTTTCTTTCCATTTTCGCTTTGCTCTCCTTCATTGTGCGTAATTCGTTCGCGATCTAAATCCCAGAAATAAATATATAAATAATAATAGAAAAAAATACATAGACACAGTACATAAAAAAAAAACAACATTAAAGTATCTGTATCTTAAAGTAAGAAGAAAACAAAAACGAGTGAACGTGAAAAGAAGACGAGTTTCAGAGGAGTAAGTTCAAGGGTGAGTTTGTTACCCCTTGAAGTCAACGGAGTAAAAACTTGCAGGACTGGATGTCTGAAGGATGAGGGCAGAAAGAGAGGGCGAGAAAGAGATAAATAAGAGGAGTAAGAGAGAGAGAGAGAGAGACAGACATGGGGACGCTGGATGGGGGAGGGAGGGAGATATAATGAGAGAGAGGGGGGCAGTGGGAGTGGGAAGAAGGGAGAGATAATGAGATAGAAAGAGAGGGAGGGAGAATCAACTCCCAGTCCGTCCTTATTTTCCTATTTTACCTTCCATCCTTCCTAACGTCTTCCTTTCCTACTCTCTCTCTCTCTCTCTCTCTCTCTCTCTCTCTCTCTCTCTCTCTCTCTCTCTCTCTCTCTCTCTCTCTCTCTCTCTCTCTCTCTCTCTCTCTCTCTCTCTTCCTTTCCCTTCTCTCCCTATCTCTGATCTCCCGACTTTCCTATTTCTCTTCCTCTCCTTTCCCTTTCTTTCCTTCATTTTCTCTTTATTCACCTTTTTTTTTTCTTCTTTACTCAATCTTTCTCTCTACCTTATCCAACCTCCCTTCCCCCTCCTCTTCATCTTTCTTTTCTCCTCCCTTCGTCATCGCACTCGCCCTCCCCTTCTTTCCTTTTTTCTTTCTTCATTATTATCATCATCACCATAATCATTTTTTCTTCTTCTGTTTCTTCTCCTTGTTCTTGTTCTTCATCTTTTTCATCATCACCGTCACCATGATCATCATCACAATCATCGCCATCATCATCATCACCACCAGCATCATCATAATCATCTTCACCACCACCATCATCATCATCGTCATCGCAATCGTCATCATCATCACCATCATCACCACCATCTTCATCATCATCGTCATCATCACCATCACCGTCATCCTCATCATCATCACTATCATCACCATCATCGTCATCATCATCATCATCTTCATCATCATAGTCATCATCATTATCTTTATTATCTTTTTTTTCTCCTTCTCCATCACCCCACCACCTCCTCTTTTCCTCTTCCTCCTCCTCTTCCTCCTCCTCTTCCTCCCTCTCTTCCTCCTCATTTTCCTCCTCAACTTCCTTCTTCTCTTCTTCCTCCTCTTCCTCCTCCTCTTCCTCCTCCTCCTCCTCTTCCTCCTCCTCTTCCTCCTCCTCCTCCTCTTCCTCCTCCTCTTCCTCCTCTTCCTCCTCTTCCTCCTCTTCCTCCTCTTCTCCCTCCTCCTCCTCCTCCTCCTCCTCCTTCTTCTTCTTCCTCTCCTCCTCCTTCTTCTTCTTCTTCTCCTCCTCCTCATTCTCCTCCTCCTCCTCCTCCTCCTCCCCCCATCTCTTCCTCCTCTTTCTCCTCTTCCTCCTCCTCCTCTTCCTTCTCCTCTTTCTCCTACTCCTTCTTTTCATCCTCATCCTCCTTTCCCTCTTCCTCCTCCTCTTCCTCCTCCTCCTCCTTTTTCTCCTCTGCTTCCTCCTCATCTTCCTTCTCCTCTGCTTCCTCTTCATCATCTTTCTCCTCTTCCTTCTTCTCCTTTTTCTTTTCCTCCTCCTTCTCCTCCTCCTGTTCCTCCTGCTCCTCCTCCTCCTCTTCCCCCTCCTCCTCCTCCTGTTCCTCCTCCTCTTCCCCCTCCTATTCTTCCTTCTCCTCTTCCTCCTTTCCCTCCCCCCTCCTCATCTGTCCTCCTGTAGCCGTCAAAGTTCATGAATATAACATGTTGCCTTCACAAACTTAAACAAATGTGATCATTGACTATGATACATGTTCCTTTCTATGTTTATAACTACATTTCTATTCCAAATGTATAAAATCAGTCGGTAAAAGACTGAATATTACTAAGTACGTATTCTTTGCTTAAACAGAACTCTCGGCAAAACGCAAAGAAAGTAAATTGCGAAAACTCGGGAGCTTTTCATTTCAACGACCGAAAGTTGAGGTCGGTTACCCAGCAACACTGAGTCACACAAGGTCAGGCGATTTGCAAAGTCGTTTTTATTTACTTTTTTTTTAACTCTACTTCGTACTTTTATTGTTCTCTAAGATTTGTATCCTACTACAGTTTATGTTTTGTTTTGTTTTGTTTTGTTTTTTAATTTAGATTTTTTTTTTCTTTCCTTTTGTTCATGTCTTTGTTACGATGCCAGTTATTCGTTATCCGTTTCTTATCATAGCTAATGCACGGAATACAAATGTACAATTATGACTGGCTTGCATCATTCCTTCGCTAGTAAGAATACCAAGTGGCGGGACTGTCCACCGGGGAGACAATACGTGGAACCTCATTACGAATTCAGTTCACGCATGTACCGAGTTCAGCGATATGTATAGCGCGAGGAGTTGTGGAAGACAAACGAAAAGCGAGATGCGCAAAGCCTCCAATATAAAGGAAGCTAGGATCGTTGCTTATTATTATCATTGTTTTATGTATATGTATATGTATATATTTGATTATTTAGAAAACTGCGACCAAAAGGAGAGATAACGGGTAACTGTTGTTGTTGTTTTTTTGTAATAGCTTGAGGCAAGTCGGAAATTCTTGAGACGAGCCGAGATGAAGATCAGCGGCATGTGAAACATCCGGACAGGAATTACTTTTCTGCCTCGTCGCCTCCGATGAAAGTCAAGAGAAACGAAATAAGGGAATTGTCTCCTCTATGTGTCGTCAACACCGCCACAAAAAATATATGTTAACACAATTATTTCAAAACAAACATGGAGAGTTAATCGGTCTAACAACAAAAAATATAAGTTAGTGAGAAAAAAAAGCTCCTTTTTAAGCGCTCGGGTGACTCGTTCACATCCTCCTTCTTCTACCCCCCCCCCCTCCCATTCCTGTTGGCGGGCGATTCAATTCCGCATTCCCCGTTAACCCGTTAATCTCGGCCGTTGTCCTGACCTAAGCTGACGCAAGAGGGTGGGGGGGGGATGGGAGAGGTACGGAGGGGGAGGAGGGAGAAGTAGAGAGAGGGGGTTGAGGGAGGGTGTAGGAGAGTGAAGGAGGGGGAGGAGGAAAGGAGTTAGTGGGGGAATGGGGAAGATTATGCGAGGTAGAGAGGGATGGGGGGAGAAGTGAGGGAAAGATGGGGAGGGAAAGTGATAAGGGGGGAGAATACATGGAGGGGGAGGAAAAGAGGAGAGAGAATGGGAGGGAAGAAGCGAGAGAGAAGAGGGAAATAAGCAAAAAAGGAAGTAAAAGAGAAAGTAGAGAAGGAGAAGAAAAGGAGATTGGGAGAGGTAAAAAAGCACAAAGAAGAAAAAGAAGAAAGAGGAGAAAGAGATATAAGGAAACAGGGGGAAAAACAGAAGATCGAGAGGTAGGACAGGACTGGCGATAACTGAAATGAGAGGAAAGGGAGGAGAGATAAAGGAAGGAAGAGAGGGATGATGGGGGGAAGGAGAGAGGGAGTAAAGACAAGAGGAAGAAACTAAAGTTGCGGATTTAAGAGAAAAATTGTCCTAGGTGTTGAGGGGAGACTGAAGTTTTTTTCTTTTAAGGAAAGCTCGCGTCTGTCTAACCAACAACATATTATCTGTGTCTTTGTTGAAATCATTTGCATTGTTATTAATTGTTGTTATCATCATTATTGACACCATCAACATCTCTCTCTCTCTCTCTCTCTCTCTCTCTCTCTCTCTCTCTCTCTCTCTCTCTCTCTCTCTCTCTCTCTCTCTCTCTCTCTCTCTCTCTCTCTCTCTCTCTTCTCTCTCTCTCTCTCGTCTCTCTCCTCTCTTCTCTCTCTCTCTCTCTCTCTCTCTCTCTCTCTCTCTCTCTCTCTCTCTCTCTCTCTCTCTCTCTCTCTCTCTCTCTCTCTCTCTCTCTCTCTCTCTCTCAATCTCTCTCCCTCTCTTTCTCA
The DNA here is from genome assembly GCF_977035675.1 of Penaeus japonicus. Classification (NCBI taxonomy): domain Eukaryota; kingdom Metazoa; phylum Arthropoda; class Malacostraca; order Decapoda; family Penaeidae; genus Penaeus; species Penaeus japonicus. Next base: position 27,387,425 of record NW_028234427.1, on the reverse strand, counting down.
ATCTCTCTCTCTCTCTCTCTCTCTCTCTCTCTCTCTCTCTCTCTCTCTCTCTCTCTCTCTCTCTCTCTCTCTCTCTCTCTCTCTCTCTCTCAATCTCTCTCCCT
>NW_028234427.1:27354821-27359821 GCF_977035675.1 Penaeus japonicus | reverse complement strand
TCACTGTGACCTTCAGCAGTCAGCTCACTCTGCCGTTGCTCTTCTGAGACCTCAGGGTTGTTATCAAGCCATTGGGTGTAGATCTCACGAGGGTCAATCATCCAGTGTTTGTGGAATGAGATGAGAGGTTCCGGCCGAAGCAGTTCTGGGGGGTAGTCCATGGGGCGGCTCTGGGGACATGAGTGGGTTTTGGTTAGGCTCAAAATATAGGATCTTGGATCTTTGTCATTTGTGGAGTGGGAAAGATTCAGTTAATATAAAATGTAATTGAATTTTTATTCTCCTTAACAAAGGGGCAGGGGTAGGGGCAGGGGCAGGGGAAGAGGAAGGGGAAGGGGAAGGGGAAGGGGAAGGGGAAGGGGAAGGGGAAGGGGAAGGGGAAGGGGAAGGGGAAGGGGGGGAAGGGAAGGGAAGGGAAGGGGAAGGGGAAGGGGAAGGGGAAGGGGAGGGGAAGGGGAAGGGAAGGGGAAGGGGAAGGGGAAGGGAAGGGAATTGGGAAAGGGAAGGGAAGGGGAAGGGGAAGGGAAGGGGAAGGGGAAGGGAAGGGAAGGGGAAGGGGAAGGGGAAGGGGAAGGGGAAGGGGAAGGGGAAGGGGAAGGGAAGGGGAAGGGGAAGGGGAAGGGGAAGGGGAAGGGGACAGGGATGGAGACAGGGATGGCGACGGGGATGGGGAAGAAGCAGAAGCAAAAGCAGGATATGGAGATGGAGATAACAACAAAAAAAAAAAAGTGAATTACAACAGAAAATAGAAGAAAAATAAAAAGAAGACAAGGATGGAAAACAAGAAGTAAAAGGAGGAGGAGGAGCAGAACAAGAATAAGAACAATATAAAAAGAAAAAAATTAAGAAGAAAAAAATATTTAAAAATAAGCAACATAATCAACAGACCTGGTGGAATCCCTCTACATGGGTGACTGGCACAGACAGGCGTGACAGACATACCCCAAGGAACATATCGTCTGGGGTATCATTAGTCGGGCAGCTGCACACATCCGGGTCAGCAAGTTCTTCCACCTGAGAGAAAACAAAGCCAGGCACAACATAAATTTTTGGATTAATTTCCCCCAATCTTATGTAATACTACCGTAAACAGCAACTCTCAACATTGCTTCTCTATTGTAAACCTGATACTAAACAAGTAGATCTTAATCAGTTAATTCTATCGGACTTCCCACAATTTAGCTTCCTCTCACCAGCCCTCGACTGAAGACCATTCCACCTCCGCCAGTGATGTAGTCATAGCCATGTCTTTTGACTGCCATGTAGCCATAACGCTCTCCAATGGCTACCATCTCATCAGGGTCATAGCAGGCCAGGAGTGACTTCAGACGAGGAATGCTATTTTGGGAGGAAGGAGAGAGAGAGAGAGAGTAAAATGGTCTTATTTTGAATTGTTAATGGGTTCGGGTCTTGAGATGGATATGCACTGGTGTCTTGAGATAGTTGAGGGAATATTATATGATCTTTATCCACTAGACAATAAGAAAGTAAGAAAAATGGCACTGTTATTTCTATAACAGAGTAACTAAAAGCAAATACAGCATTTGTAAAGAAATCTGTAAGGAAAAAAAATAAAACCTTTTCCATTAAAATCCATACTCTGCATTATAGCACAAAAACAAACTACAAATTTTCGTTCTTCGCTTTCCTTGCATGAAACCAACCTGATAAGAGTGTCATCATCTACAATGGCAAGCCACTTCATAGACGTATCAAGGTCCTCCACATGACGTATGATGGCAAGGGTTTTCCCACAGTGTCCCCTCTCTGTGTTGGGGATGCCAAGAGACACTGTACCCCAGTCTGAATCTGCAGGAGAGAGTGAAATTAAATTGGTTGGATGCTTTCTTTACCATTTTGTGCAGTGTCTTCTTTGCTTTACTAAGTTCTTTTCTTTTTTTTCTCTTGCTTCTGTTATATAAGTATTTATGCTTTCTCTATCTTCTTTCCTCTTTCATTTTTGCTTTGGTTTCTCTTCTTTTATCTTACTTTTATATCCTTTCTCACTTCCCATCCTTTCTTCAATTTGCTTATATTATTCCAATACTTCCCTTATACTTTTCTTTACATTTCTCCTCCCTTTATTTTGACTTTCCCTCGTTGTATTACACACTTTCCTTTCTTCTTTCATTTCTTTTCTCCGTATCCACACCTCACCTGTCTTAACACCATTCCCACTTACCTTCCCTCCCTCCTTCTCCCCTTCTCTCTCTCTCTCTCTCTGAATCTTCACATTCCTCATTCCTGACACACACATACACACACACACACACACACACACACACACACACACACACACACACACACACACACACACACACACACACACACACACACACACACACACACACACATATAAATGTTTGTATATATATATGTACTCATATTATATATATATAAATATAATATTTATATATATATATATATATATATATATTATATATATTATATATATATATTATATATATATAATATATATATATATATATATATATATATAATATATATATATATATATATATATATACATATATATATATATATAATATATATATATATATTATATATATATATATATTATTATAATATATATATATATATATTAATATATATATATATATATATATATATATATATATTATATATAATATATATATATATATATATATATATATATATATATATATATATTATATATATATATATATATATATATATATGCACATACATAATATATACAGTTATACATATATATATATATATATATATATATATATATATATATATATATATATATATATATATATATATATATAGATAGATAGATAGATAGATAGATAGATAGATAGATAGATAGATATAGATAGATATAGATAGATATAGATAGATAGATATAGATAGATATAGATAGATATAGATAGATAGATATAGATAGATATAGATAGATAGATATAGATATACGCACATACATACATACATATATATATATATATATATATATATATATATATATATATATATATATATATATATATATATATATATATATATATATATATATACATAAATCAGAATGACAATGACACATAATACAAGACACATGTCCCAAACCTAAAAACACCCTAAACACAATACAAAATACATTATACATAACATACAACACAAAAAAACTTCAACACAAAGCCCACAACACAACACAACGCAACACAAACACAAAACACAAACCCTACAACACACTGCACTGCACCTTCTCTGTCACTATAAAGGCCATAGTTGGGAGCATCCGGAAGCCAAGTGTCTTTGATGACAGGAAGTCGCTTCTCATGATAGTGCGAGCATGTCTTCACCGCTACATGGATTTCATCCGTCTGCAGCTCCCTATCCTGGTCCAGTAATTATAGATGTAAAAAATAAATGAATAATCAAACCAACTATTAAAGTATATCAATAAGTCATAGAATATAAAATGCGGACGTGTCAATGTTCACAAAGCACAAAAAGTTAGTTCTGGAAATCTTATTCCTTCACTGTCCACCTATCCCTAAATATATAAAATGGTTGAACACTTTTGTATAATTTCTTGTTGCTTCCAGATGTGCGCAAATCAAAATATCAATTGTTGTCAACAGCTGTTATCTAAAGTACATATATTGTAATTACTGTACCCTTTATATACCAGGGAATGTAAAACTCAACCAAGAATATCATCAAATTCATCAAAACTATAATTAAATCAAATTAACATTTAAAAAGATAATTAAACCAAGTTCATTGTGACAAATGGATAAAAGGGTAGTTAAGATAGTTAAAGTTGAAGTTATATAAAAAATAACAATGCACATGGAAGAATTCCAGCATCCAACAATTATTGAACTTTCGGATGCACAAGCTGCATAAAAAAAATATGAATCTGTTAACATCACTGTCTAATTCATATCCATCATTCATGGAGACTCATTTCATAATACCCCATACTCAGTAAAACTCACACAGGGTTTGCGAGGCTGGAAGGTGACAGCGCAGGCCTCCTTTTCAGCTTCCACACAGAAAGCGCGCTCATTGGTAAGCTTTACTCCTGCTGACTCTACAAAGCGTGCAAACTCATACTGGGGATCAATGGTAAAATCAATCTTGGGTCTTGTTGTCGCATCTAGCCATCTCTTTGTCAGTCTGTGAGGCAAGGATTGAATTAACTTATGTAATAATAATAACTTCTCTATAAAATGTGTCCTGGTATGGTAGCATTTTCATACATGTATATCAGTGAGACAAGGAATGGTAATCAGTACCAGGACAAAAATCAAAATTACCAAAATTTTGCATTTCACCAAACAACACACACACACAATTCTTACACATTCTTCAGTTCACCATAAAACATATCTACACAAATCCTTACGCCTCCTTTAAGACAGCATAAAAACATAAATACACACAATCCTCACACTTCCTTCCTCGCACAACTATAACAAATACACAGATTCCTCACTCCTTCCCTGCACCACAAAACACATCAAAACATATAATCTTAACACTTCCTATACTTCCTATGCCCTCAACCACATATCCTATTTTGTAGCTTTAAAGGATAATCAACTGAACCTCTTGATAAGTGGAGTAGATAGGGCCATCCCAGCCCTTGTATCAGGGTAGAGGAAGGGGTTATTGGGGTCCACAGAGTCAAAATGGTGGATGATCGTGTCTTCGCGGTCCCACAGAGAGCGCCCTAGGAACAATGCCTGTAATGTGCAATTATGCATACATGTTACCAAATTAATATGATATATATCTATCAGGTAATCAAATTGCTATCAAAGTGTTCTTGAAGTCTAATTGCAATATTAATATAAGTATAAGTAACATATGCCAGAAAGGAAACTACATTGAAAGCTAGAATCCTTTGCATGAGACCAGAGTAAAAAGATATAAAAATTCCGTAAAGTTGTAAGTATGTGCATCTTTTTCATTCACTGAAGTCTGATATTGTTAAGAAACCAGTA
>NW_028234427.1:27339821-27344821 GCF_977035675.1 Penaeus japonicus | reverse complement strand
ACGTTTGATAATAAAAAGGATAAAAAAATGATGATAATGATATCAACACTGGGAATGATAATGACAATAACAGTGATGATGAGTATACAAGTAACAATGATAGGCGACGATGCTATTAATAATGATAATGATAATAACCATGATAATAAATTTGACAATAATGATTATGACGATGTTAATAATGATAATAATGCTAGTAATGATGATGATAATGATATTAATAGATGATACTAATGATAACGATGATCATAATGATAATGATAACAATGATCATGAAAATGATAATCGTAATAATGATAATCATGATAATAGCAATAAAGGTTATAATAATGATGATAATACTGATGATGATGGTGATAGTTATGACTATAATGATAAGGATGACAATGATGATGATAATGATGGTAATATCATTAATAATATTATCAATAATGATTATTACAATAACAGTAATAATGGTAATAATACTGATGACAATAATGATAGCTAAAAAGATAATAAAAGTAACAGTAATTGTGATAGTATGGACAATGATAACAGTGGTAATTATGATCATGATTATAATAGTAGTACTAGTGATGATAAAGATGATGATAATTATGATAGTAAGTAAGATAATAAGAATGACGATGATCATATGAACAATAGTAGTGACAGTGATGATGAAGATGATTGTAATATCTATAATAATAGGAATGATAGTGATAATATAACAAGATCTAGCAAACACTATTCACTGTAAAACGTACTCAATCATAATACTTACAGAGGAGAAGAATAAGATCTAAACCATCCGAAGAAGTTAACTACAAGAAGGGCTTCTAATGACAGAAAAGAAAATACTTGGACACAATGTACACTTTTTAATTGAATATTTTCCATCACCTTCTAACCACACCCCCTCGATGACGTCACCGCGACCGGATTCCTGGATTCCCTTCGGATTCACCTTAGCCGAACGCTCTCACGGTGAGGCCAGAAAGGAAGTGAACACGATAAGTAAATGTTAAGGAAAAGCTTAAATAACAACCAAGTAAATGAGACCATTAAGGAAATAGAAGTACCATAAAGGGCCTGGGAAGTGAGGAAGCTGGATATAAGGACGGGGGTGAGTATCCAAGGGTGCTTGACGACCTTGTTTCTGCCCATTTTACAAAGAAAGGGAATTGCATATTTTAAAAAGGCCTAATTTTAGGGACAATTAGCAATTTTTTTCCCCAATTAGGTCTACATGATATTGAGAGACATCATTTTGACTCTGTTATTCTTTTCACTTGTTTTACATTTTATTTCCCGTTTTGCTTCTCTCTCTTTCTCGCCAGTTTGTATCTGTCACATTCAGTTTGTTTTATTTTCTTGTGTTTTTTTTAGCTGTTATGTTTGTTTACTGTGTTTTGTATGGGATTTTATTACTATTAAGACGAGTTATGTGTTGATTTCGTTATTTGTATTTATATGTAACATTTTTATTTAAGATTTCTTTTATCAATCTTTCTTTCATTTTCTCTTTCTGTCACTGAGGGTCTGTTTCTTTGCTGTGTATTTATTTGCTGTTCTTGAATCACACATGTTATTTCATTTCCTTATATAACCAATGCCAAATGGGTATGATAATAAAAGAAAAGAAATCCATGAAAGTACTGAATAGAAGAGAAAAGGCTCTCTATTAAACTCAAAACATGGAACAGGTTTTAGAAATTCAAATTGCCGTATTATCATTGCTAACGTAGGGCATTGTATTGGTAGGTTAAGACTGATTAAGATTATGGGATTAGCTTAGTGAAATTAACATCTTTAGGAAATGCTCAAGTAAGGGTTGACTTTTTCTTTTTAATTATCATAATTAGTGATTACTGCATTTGTTTCACTGGCTGTAATTACAAACTATTTGTATTATTCATGTATATAAAGAGATGAATTTATATATAGAGATAAATGAGAGAAAGTAGAAGAAACTATAGCCTAAGGAGAAATGTAGTTTTATATTGTGCATTGATAACTCATATTTTATGACTTGCAATACCTGCTCACAAACTTATGATAATTTGTCATTATTGAAAAGTTAACCATATTTCAAAGACGCATCAGAAGAGCAGATGTAAAAAATTTGGAAATAATGATGCAGCCTATTTCTCCTGTATGCTCAATAAGGGGGCGTGTCTGTGCTGCAATATCTCGAGGTCTCAGTATTCCGAGTGATTTGCTTAAATTAGGTTCCACTGCAGTAGATTTAGTTTGAGTTAGAGTTGGTTACTAAATATTTGTTTTGGATAGATTGGAGCTATGGTTCTTAACCCATTCACACCGGGGCTATTCCGGCTCTGAATGGTCAGAATGCCAGAGTTTTAAAACGCATAAGCCTAACGCCTCAGGATTCTTGGGCGCACTAGCTGTGAGCCTGGGCTGTCCACTCGCTCACCCCGAGTGCCAGCCTTGACCAAATACCTCATCGCCGGCGTCTGACCCAATGAAACGTGTCAGCACATCATCCGGTGTAAATGGGTTAACCAGGGTAGTACCTATACCCTCAGGGTCTCTGTAACATCAAATTGTGGGTTTCAAACTTGCTGGCCAAGGCAGTGCTATTTATAAAGGCAATGGGAAAATCAAATTATATATGGCAGGGCCTTGATCATTCAGACGACTGGATGCATTATTTTGGTTCAGTATTGGAGTATAGTTTATTTTTCAGCTAGATTTGTTTCACTGACCAATTCGGGCCATCTCAGTCTTTGACAGGGGGTAGAAGAGTGTGATTACATCCCAAGGGGGAACCAGAACTAAAAAAAGATTAGGCACCACTGGATTGGAGTTAATGCAGGTTAGAAGATTTTATAATGTAGAAGAGATGGGGGAATATTATAGTAATAAGGTGTGATGTAATTAACCCTTTTGGGATAGGCCACAGCATAAGAGGTTCAGCCTGGGATATTAACCCAATCCCAACGGGCCCAGCAATAAGTGGAAACCCCCTACGCCGGGCCTATGCAATATTGCATTGGGAACGTCACACTGGTGTGTCGCCCTGTCATCGGGCATTTAGCCGTTTTCACATGGGTGTGACACATCGTCATCAAAGGGTTAAGATGTTGTGTGTGTTTTCTATTATTTTCTGGACTCTAGATATGTAAGTCTATATATCATGTATTAGGAAAGTGATATGTTGCAGAATGGTTGATTAGTGTTGTAAAGAATTATTTATGTGTGTAAGAGAGATAGAGATAGAAATAGAGAAAGGCTTGCTTATGTATGTGATAGAGATAGAGAAGGACTGATGATCATCAGCCTTCTTCTTATTAGTTAGCTGCCAAATGAGCCCTTCTGTTGGTTGTATGTCCATTGTCAGTAAATCTTGAAAATATCAAGCTATGCCATGATCTCCTCACTTCATGCTACAACAAAGCTCTACTCTTGTACTGGAGTGCAAAACCTTGAGGCCATGGCATTGCATGATGCATAGATCTCTTGGACTTTCAGAAGCAAATGTTGAATTACTTCTACTTACTGCAGTTTTCTCTCTCTCTCTCTCTCTCTCTCTCTCTCTCTCTCTCTCTCTCTCTCTCTCTCTCTCTCTCTCTCTCTCTCTCTCTCTCTCTCTCTCTCTCTCTCTCTCTCTCTCTCTCTCTCTCTCTCTCTCTCTCTCTCTCTCTCTCTCTCTCTCTCTCTCTCTCTCTCTCTCTCTCTCTCTCTCTCTCTCTCTCTCTCTCTCTTTCATTATTTCTCTCTTTCTTTCTTCCTCTTCTCTTATTTAACCTCATGGTGTTGATTTGTGTTTTCTTTAGGGCCATAACCTTAGTTTTTCTCTATGGTCGTATAGTCATAGTTTCAAAATTGACCTTTTACTTTTGTGAGAGTATTGATGGAGAGAGAACTTGAATGTAAGAATTGATAGAAATTGATTATAACCCGAGGATAAAAAGGAAGTATATGAAATCAAAATGTTTTGAGTATTCATTGATTATTCAAAATGGGATCATATGAAGATAGAGAAAAAAAAACTAATGCAATGGCCATAAAGAACCCATAAATCAAGATGGAACTTGTAGACTTTCCTGGTTATTTATCATCAAATAAGAAGCTGGTCCAAGCTCTATCTTGCATGAATTTATGTGGTAGAAGTTGTTGCCTTTCCTGGAGTGCAAACATGAAGGCAACAGCAGTGCTTGATGCAGTTTAATTCTGCATAATTACTGGCAAAGACAAAACTGTGGTGATGGGCAAATGGGCCAGTGGTGGGTGGTGGTGAGGGGGGCTCTGAGCAGGAAATTCATCCCCCAAGATGTGATATGATTTACCACCTCATAGTACAAAAACATTCTGTTTTGGATTGTAATTAGTCACCTTCTTATTTATGGCACCTTATTTTTAATATTATTGATTTTCTTGTTATTATTATTTTTATTTTTTTAATGATATTTTATTATTGATGATAATAGCTTGATGATATTGTTATTATTCTTTCTATTACTAGCATTATTATCTTTAAATGTAGTAGTTGTCATTATTGTTATTATATGTATTATTATATTTTCTCCTTGAGATGAGAGTCAGTCATTATGTTTGATACTGTTCTTCTTATTACAAGCACAGCCATTTTATGAATATTATGAATAACCCTCATGTCAAATATAAAGCTTAATTTATTTATTGAATAAGCTGTTGTGTTCTTTTCTCATGTGATTATGCTTTTGTCTTCATTTTTTATTCATTTAAAATGAGTACCTTAGTATATTTAACCCAATCCTGACGGGCCCGGCGATAAGTGGAAACCCCCTACGCCAGGCCTATGCAATATTATATTGGGAACGTCTCACTGGTGTGTCGCCCTGTCATCGGGCATTTAGCTGTGTCACGGGTGTATCACCCCCGTCATCAGGCATTTAGCTGTGTCACACGGGTGTGACGCACTGTCATCAAAGGGTTAATTTACTTCCTTATGACCATGTTTCTTCCTTCTCTATTTTTCACTCTCTCTCTCTCTCCTCTCTCTCTCTCTCTCT
>NW_028234427.1:27322321-27337321 GCF_977035675.1 Penaeus japonicus | reverse complement strand
GCACACACTCTCCCTCCATCTTGGGCACCCCCTTTTTCCCCTATCAATCCCTCACTTGAGCCTCACCTCTCTTGTTTCTTTTCCCCAGAAAATGATGTTCGAGAATGCGCGAGAGGTTGGTGAAAAGTCACTGCTAGACAAGTACAGCTGCGAGGGAAAGGTGTCATTGCAGGACTTCCAGCTTTTCCTGGTGGAGGAGCAGAAGGAGCCTGAGGACATGGCAGGACTCATCATCAAGAACTTCATCAGTGATGTACAGAGGGACATCATGGAGCCTTACTTCCATGTGGAAGAGGTAGGAAGATGGCAACAAGTTGGGTGGGGAATGGCTCAAAAAAGAGAGTGAGTGAGTGAGTGAATGTATGTGTGTGTGTGTGTGTGTATGTTTATGTATATGTTTGACTTTGTATTTGTATATAATATTTTTCTTTCCTCTTTATATCCTTTGTTTTGCATTTCAGTTTGTACAGTACTTATTCTCCAAGTCAAATGAGGTTTGGAACCGGCGCAATGACAGCGTCAACCAGGACATGACAAAATCGATGTCACAGTACTGGATCGCTTCATCACACAATACGTAAGTTTGGAAGAAATCTTAAGGCTTTTCAGGGGTCAGGGTTGTTATGCTTGGCACCTTCTGTTTCTATCTAGTTTTGATGTCCTCCATTGAGGCTGTCTGTTCTTTGTGTTTTTCCTTCTCTTTTTTTCTCTCTTATACTTGATTTCTAAAAAAAAATAATCTTATTTTCTCTTTCCCTCCTTTTATGCCCAATCTTCACTCCTCTCCTTCTCTCCAATCATCTCCTCCTCCCCCTCCTCTTCTTCCTCTTTCTCTTCCTCCTCTTCCGTTCTTAAATGTACAATACTATTTCCATTTTAATTTTATAGATTTTACAGTCATTTATGAAACTTCCATTTACCCATCCTCTTCCCCCTCATCATAGACAATCCCACCTTTTTCTACTCACCTCACTCTCTCTTATTCCAGGTACTTAACGGGTGACCAGCTAGCCAGTGACTCCTCAACGGAAGCATATGCAAGGGTGCTACGTCAAGGTTGCCGTTGCATTGAGCTTGACTGCTGGGATGGGCCAGATGGAGTGCCCAACATCTACCATGGCTACACACTTACTAGCAAGATTAGTTTCAAGGACGTCATTAACACCATCAATGAACATGCCTTTGTGGCGTCTGAGTGAGTGCAGTAGGGTGATTAGCATCTTTATTTTTAATTATTGCTTAAATTTGTATTATTTTTATTTGGCACTTATTTTCTGTGTTTGTTCTATGCTTTGTTGAAGTGAGTGAGTGAGTATATGATTTGTTTTTCAATGATATTTTTATATCCTTTTCTTTCTTTCTTTCAATTATTTTGATTTCTCTGCTCTGTTTGTATGTGAGTTAGTGTGTGATGTGTGAGTGAGTGAGTGTGTATGTGTGTATGTGTGTATGTGTGTGTATGTGTATGTGTATGTGTATGTGTATGTGTATGTGTATGTGTATATGTGCGTGTATATGTGCGTGTGTGTGTGCGTGTGTGTGTGTGTGTGTGTGTGTGTGTGTGTGTGTGTGTGTGTGTGTGTGTGTGTGTGTTTTTTGGTGTGCTCAATTTGTTTGGAGCTGATGTTTCACATTCCTTATATATCTTTTTTTTTGGGGTGGGGTTATCTGTGCAAATATATTACTTATCCTTTTTCACCCACCTTAACCTGTTACTGACAGGTCTGTTTAGGCTCCAAATGATCTAAACATCAGTGTATTTCAAATATGTGAGCCTAATGCCTCAGGCTATTTGCCCATTCTGACCACAGCCAAGCGCTAAACACCCAATCACCCGGTGTGCAGGCCAGATGTAAAGCCATTATGAAATATTTTGTCCCTGGCGGCTGGTGCTGCCACCACTTGATGACTTGATATCTTCTCACCCAGTTTTAGCGGGTGAAGAATTTGCATCTTGTCTTGAGCCCCAGTCATGGCTGCCCAACTCCCTCAACCATTACCTTCCCTTGACAAAGCAATGCCTCTACTGCCCCCAACAGATATCCTGTGATACTCTCCATAGAGCAGCACTGCAGCATGATACAGCAGAAGGAAATGGCTGAGCAGTTCCAGAAGGTGTTTGGGGATGCACTCTTAACTGCTCCTCTGTCGCCCAATGAAAAGGTGTGTGCATTTCATCATTGCTGATTGAGTTTTGTTTGTTTATTTGTTTAGTTCTTTGTACTCTTACATGAAATTATGCCATTGCTTATTTATTATATAATATATATACGATATATAAAATATAAATAATATAGTATTTGAGAAAATATTTTACAATATTTAAGAATTTGATGGTATTTTTCTTTCCCCCTGAACTTGCCAAGAACTTTTCCTACTAGCCATCCAATACTTAATACTTATTCTCTTTTCAGGAGATGCCGTCCCCAGAGCAGTTAAAGCGCAAGATCATCATTAAGCACAAGAAGCTCCCAGAAGGCGTGGATGAGGCTACTCCTCCCATTGGCAATGCAAACGACTCTTCTTCTCAGTCTGGCAATGAGGAGTGTGAGTGGAGCTTGATCCTTATTGTTTATTGTTTTTATTGATTATTGTTCTTTTTTTTTCTATTCTTCAGTTTGGGTAATTTCATCTTAATTTTAGACCAAGAGCTCTTAGGTGCTATGCTTTGCTATTTATTTTTACTGTTGTAGAATCTTTATCGTATTTACATGACAGATGCACCCAAGCTAAAAAAGCTCCTTTAGAATTATCATGAAAATCTTGCCTTCCTTTTTGGAAACTTGCATTCAGAAGAGAAATTGGACCTGCCATTACAGAGAATACACCTACACAGAATTCACTATTGATATCTCTCTCTTTGCTTATCTACAGTTAGAGAGGTTGAAAGGAAATCCACCAATTTAGATTTTTAAAAATATGCCTCCTTAAGCAAATTTTTCTAAATTAATTTAAATATTGTGCAGTTTATAAATATTACCATTCTCATGGTGCACATTAGATGACAAAAAATTAAAGCTTTACAAAATAGTTTTTGCATAATTTAAGATAAGATATCTGTGTATCTATCTATCTTCTATCTATCTATCTATCTATCTATCTATCTATATATATATATATATATATATATATATATATATATATATATATATATATATATATATATATATATATATATATATGAATGGAAATTCTGTGATATGACCCTGAAGTCCCTACATGATATCCCTGTATGTCTTAGCCACCCCATACTACAGTAAATGCTGTTTGTCATAACTATCAGGTTAAAGCCTTGTCAATCTCTTTGGTAATCAAAATTTTCTACACAATGGCCATATTTACACTAAAGATGCATCAACATGATCTTCTTTCATAAAGCCTTATCCCTCACTTTGGTAACCCACAGTTGGAGGGGAGATGGACCTGTGCAAGTTGAGTTTCAAGGGCGATCGCCTCTACCTCAGGAACCCTGTGGACCAGACTGCCTGGCAACCCCACTTCTTCGCCCTTACTCAGGATCGCCTCCACTTCACTGAACTGCAGAATGAGGAGCCAGAGACCGAAGACCAGCACAGCGGCCGTAGAGTGCCCAACGATGTATGTACTGAGAGGGACTTTTGGGGTTGAAAGATCATGTAGAGTTGGTTGTTGTGAGGCAGAATTTTGTGGTTTGGAGAAAGTATGCTGTTATAAAGATTTTGTTTTGATAATTGGGCATTGTGTACAGTAAGGAAGAAGATGCTAAGAGATAAGTATCCACGTCTTTGAGTGTGTTTATGTTGACTCCAAGTACCCATTAACCCGTTAACGACGGGTGACAAGATAACACGTCTAGTGGTTTTTGGGCTACACGACGGGGACGCGTTGTTTTGTCCAGCCCGGCGCACGGGCGTGCTGGCTCGCGGCCAGTGCGGCCAAGAATCCCAACGGGTTAGGCTTATGCGTTCAAGAGTCCCGGAATTTTGGTCTATTTAGGCCGGATTGGCCCCGTCGGGAACGGGTTAAAGGTGTATATTTGATATTATCAAGTATTGTAAGATAATGATGACGGATATTTTCTCTTTCTACCTCCATCTTTACAGTAAATTCTTTATTCATAATATATAACAAATTATATAATTTAAAGAAGATTTGTCTTTTCCCACCAAATACTAAAACTTTTTTTCCCTCTCTATTTGCACAAAGGTGAGCGAAGAAGAGTGGCACCTGCATGAACCCTGGTATCACGGGAGGCTCCCAGGTGGAAGAGCAAAGGCAGAGGAGCTTGTCCACCAGAACAGCCATCTAGGGGATGGGACTTTTCTCGTGCGCTTCTCTGAAAACTTTGTCGGGGATCACACCCTCACATTTTGGTAAGGGTTTTCTCTCTGTCTGTCTGTCTCTCTCCCTCTCTGGCCCTCTCTCTCTCTGTCTCTCTCTCAGTCTGTCCCTCTCTTTTTCTATCTCTCTTTCTCTTTTTCTGCCTCTCTTCCTCACTTTCATTCTCTTGCAGCTTAGCTTCAGAGGGCAAGGTTTGTCATATTGGTTCTAGTCTCATGAGTCATTTAAATGTATATACCATCGACCCATCTTGTTGACAAAATGAGTTGGCAAGGTAAGTATTTCTTCCAAAAGCTATGAGGTACACCTTCTGTAGTATGAGTATTGGGTATTTTTGCTGTTACTGAGAGCACATTGTCTTGTAGCAAACTTGTATATTGCATGATCTTATTTTCCCTTCATATATTTTGTGAATTATTACCTGATTTATTGATACCTATGTTGTTATTGTAGCATCCAACATGTAGACAAAACTTTTAAAACTAAACATATTTATGTAAGTTGTATTACTAGGCAGCCAAGATAGTTCATATAGTTTCTCTTCCTTGTATGTCATCACAGATTCTTAGATAATGAATACTACACATTTCTTCATCAAAATGGCAAAAAGACATATGCAGGAAAAGGTTCACTTTCCAGCTAGTTTAGTTTATCAGTAAAGACCTTGAACCAGAGCAGTATATGTGTTTGATGTAAAGCATTGAGGCAGCAATAAAGGAATAGTCATTGTACACTCTTGAGTAGACCACACCTGGAGCCACCACAATATGTACAATATGTAATGCTTTCGTAAGCTATTTGGCACTGTAATTTAGCACTGTTCTCTCCTGTGACCCCCTCCAGGTACAGAGGCAAAGTCAGCCACTGCCGAATTCGTGTCCGGCAGGAAGGAGACTCCACCAGGTACTGGCTCAAAGACAATGACTCCTTTGATACACTCTATGCGCTGATTGAACACTACAAGCAGTTTCCCATTTTATCACAGGTAAGAATCAGAAGGGAGGAAATGAGGAAGGTAGAGACTTACGTACAGGAGTTGGAATGAGAGTTTCTTTTGTGACATCACTTTCTACTTGATTGAGAATATGAATCTGCACCTATAATGTTCCTTTTTCCCCCTGAACTTTCTAGGAAGTGTCAGTGAAGCTGGGAGAAGCCGTACCACAACCCAACAGCCATGAGCGCATGGAGTGGTACCATGCAAACATGACGAGGGAGGAGGCCGAGCAGTACCTAGGAAGGATTCCTGAGGATGGGGCCTTTCTGGTGCGGCCAAGTGGAGAGACAGGGAGCATTGCCATTTCATTTAAGTGAGTCAAAAGTTGAGAGTCAAGAGTCAAAACCCGAATTATTATATGCAATATTTAAAATAGATATTAGAAATTTTAGAAACATTTGACATTGTTTAGATATGTATATATTAGGACACTTATCCACAATGCCAGAACCCCCATTTCTTCATTGTGCCCTCATTAACATCCAGAGCAGAGAGACGGACAAAGCACTGCCGTGTGAAGCAGGAGGATGGCACATTCATCATAGGAACAGCAACCTTTGACAGCTTGGTGGAGCTGATCAAGTACTACGAGCGGAACTTCCTCTTCCGCAGGGTCAAGTTACGGTACCCGGTGACAGAGCGAGTCATCCAGGGACTCCAAGATATGGTAGGTGATGATATGAAATGTTAATTCTGTGATAGTGCTATTTTCTTATGTGTGGAGTATGTTATCTCATTTTTCTTCTCTTTTTTTCTTTTTTCCTTTTTATCATGTAGAAATGATGAAATTTTTAATAGTTTTCCTTTTACTCTCTCTCTGAAACAGGAACCTGTTGATGGCACTGGCGGTTATGTAGTGGATCCAGCATATGTTAGCAATGTAAGTTACGGAAATATACTCTCTTTAATTTTCTCTATCAGCAATCTTGCATTTAAAAGAATTGACAAATGAGTCACATAAATTCATGAATAAATTTGACTTCCATGCCCAACATCCTCAAGAAAAACAACCAACCCTCTCCTATCTCTCCCTCACAGATCCACGTGAAGGCCAAGTACTCGTACCGCGCCAACAAGGATGATGAGCTGACCTTCCCACGCCATGCCATCATCCAAAATGTGATCAAGGCGGAGAAGGAGTGGTGGACGGGTGACTACGGGGGAAGGAGGCAGCACTGGTTCCCGGCTATCTTCGTGGAAGAGATCGAACCTGAGAACATGGAGGAGAGGGTGTGCATGTTTTCTTTTTATTTTTTTCTTCTTTTTTCAGGAGGGAGATGACCAAGTAATCAGGCAGTTGTTTATATCTGTCAATTGTTAGTTTATTTTAATGTAATCTATATATTCATGTTTTACTGAATTATTCCTATATCATAATTTCTCTTTTTTGCAGGGAGGGGACAACCAGGTCTTGGGTAGCCTGCAGAAGGGGAGCTTTGACATCTCAAGGGCCAGCACGAAGATTGAGAAGGTCACAGGAACCAATCGCTGGGGCATTGTGTCTATCATAAAGTAGGTTCCTCTGTAGTATCTCCTTTCTTCTACCTTGTTCCATTTTTCTCTTCCCAGTCTTTCTTTCTCCTTTTTGTTTTATTTCTCTCTTCTACCTTGTATCCATCATAAGGGATCTTTTTCATCTAATCTCTTACTTTATTCTCTTGTTCCCTTGTTGCATTTCCTGTCATTCCTCTTTTCCCCTTTTTTCTCTCGTCAGCTTTTTTCTTTCTTCCTTTGTATCTTTTTAGAGGAATATATTTATATTTCTGTTTTGTTATTTTTCTTGCCTTTATTCCTCTCTGAGCAATGATTTATCCCCTTGCAGACTGACCACACAAACAGGCCAGGTAGTGGAGCTGGCCTGCACCTCAGAGCAGCAAGCGCAGGAGTGGGTTAAAAAGATCGAGAGTGTCTCCTCACCAGCAGCCGTGGTAAGTCCTCATTGCTGCCCTTTTTTTTGTCGTTATTGTTCTTTCTTACATTGTGTTTCCCAGTTAATATTTCCCTCGACTTGATGTCTATTTGACTGATGTATGTATTGGATTGTCTTTGAGGTCTGGCAAGTGGAGTGAATGCCATAAAATGTCTTACAGTATTTAAAAAGAATTTAAGTGATCCCCCCCTCCCCCTGCTCCAAGTCTGCAAGATATGGCAAATCATAAGCTTCTCCAGCTAATATTTCTTAAAATGACACAATGCATAAAAACACACTATGAACACCCCATCACCCAGAAAGTGAAAACCCTTAATGCTTGCCTTCCTGCCCTCCTCAGAACCAGACTAGACAGACGAGGAAAACAGAGCAGCGCATCAAACAGGAGATGAGCAACTTGGTAGTGTACTTCCGCGCAGTGCGTTGTGATCCCAGCAAGCAGTTTGTTTATGGGGGCACACACAATGAGGTCTCATCCTTCCCTGAGAACCGGATGGAGAGCCTCATCCTCAGCTCTCCGAAGGGATTACTGAAGTTCCATAAGGTGGGCCTAAGTTAGGGTTGGATGGATTTGGGATTTGTTAGATTTGAACTTTTCAGTACTTTAACAGTATTGTTATTGCTGTTATTATTATCATCTCTATTATTAAATGATCATTGTTATTTCTCTGGAAAAATGATAGTTAAAAAAATCAATAAATGACTAAATGAATACAAACATTTAAAAGAAACACCCTTGACCCACAGGTGGGTTTCAGCCGTGTGTACCCCAAGTCATCACGGTTGGACTCAACAAACTACAACCCAGTCCCCATGTGGAACCATGGATGCCAGATGGTCTCTCTCAACTACCAAACAGGAGGTGGGTTCCAGGGGGCTAGACTAGAGAGAGAGTGGGTGAGTGAGTGAATGGGAGAGAGGAGAGAGGGGATAATGGGCTATCTGCCATCTGTCACACATTAACTCTACATACCTTATTTACATGCCTCTGCTTTTCAATTGATAGCACAGCAAAGTAGGAAGTGAATAAGAATGTGTGAGTGAAGTAGACAAGCAAGAATTCTTTCACAGATTTTAACCCGTTAATGCAAGGTTACGTGATATCACCTCCTATAGGTAATGGGTGACTATCAAGAGAAGCCCTTACACCATGTACTGAGAATATATAAGGATGGGGTGTAATATTCTATGTATTAGCTTCAATCTTATTGATTTCCTTCCACAAATGAGAGTTATGTAGTCAACTGATTCTGTCCAGACATACAGTCTCTCTACTTTCTCTCTCTCTACTCTCTCTCATACAATCTGGCCTCATGCTTGTCCTATTGCAGTGAGGACAGAACTGGAACTGGGGCTTGAATTTGAGTTACTCGTGCTTGTGCTCCTGTTGGTACTGGTGCCAGGACTTTTCTGCTGGAGGTGTGGGAATTCTCTGATATCATTAACCCATTGCTTCAGATGACATATCACGTCATGGGAATATTTCAATCCAGCTGGATGATGTCTTATCACATCATGATTTCTCCCTCTGAATAGACTTTTACATAGTTATACTCACTGTATATACTCATTGCTGTTGCATTTGTATAGACACATTTGTTCTTGACATATGAAAAGCACTCCAAGAGGCTTAGTGTGGTGTTGTGCTGGGAGAGATCTCACACGTCGAGGCTGCGTACATTTGTTATATTCACGGGAGGAGCAGCATTAGGCAAATAATCGCAATGTCGTGAGTGGGTTCAGGCTATAGGCTAGGATGAAGTTCTGGATAGATGGGACTGCTTGCTTCTCCCATCTTTTGGATATTTTGTACATAATGCAGAATTTACATTGTGCTCTTGGTAACAATTCATACATTACAAGGTGAATTTTTAACTTTAACTGTAGGGAGGCATCTCATAAGCCATTGCGTATGGGTGTCATGACATACATGACGTAAGAGCTCTGGCCTGATGATGGACATCGTGACGTACGTGACGTTGGGGGAGTTTGGATCGCTGTGTTTATTGTGCTATGAGTAATGAACAAGTGATGATGACAATTACAGTCATAACATGGTCATTCCCCCAACACATAAAGCTTAACCAGAATGTTCTTTGCAAACAAACATGGTTACCTAACTTGCTCTTATCTACATCTATGGGCATGCATAGGATTTCCCTTCACTGTGTTTAATAGATAGAAAAAAACAGTTGAAGAATCTGAGAAATTTGCTGAAGTGAGTTTTTCCTTTTATATCTAGTTCTGGTTTCTGAGCCAACTCTAAGTGTGACAAGCCTCCTTTAATATTTACTTTTCAAAATGAATTGCTGGGCTAGCTGAGAACCAGCACTGTCTTCAAAGCATAATTAGCAACACCAAGGGCATTTAGTACCTGCAAAGATCAACCAACACCAGCTGACAGCCTGTCCAGACCTGATGTCTATGTCAGAAATATCAAATGGAAGCAGTGATTCCAAGAATACTAGTTAGAAGTTAAAGGCCTTGTAATATTTACAGCCTAGAAGTTAAGCATTTTCTTTCACCTGTGAGCATGAGCATGGTGGCTTGGCCTCCCATATTCTCCTTTTATTTTTTTTCCAAATTGAATATAAGCATGCACTACAAATTCTCATTACCCCTAAATTGGAACAGTAAATCTAGATCCCCTCTTTTCCCAATTAATGCACGTAGATCTAACCCAAGTCTGGTTCCAAAGCTAGATAAAGGTAATGTTAATGCACCATTAATATAGATCTCTTCTTCCAGACAAGCCCATGCAGCTGAACGAAGGGCGATTCATGCAGAATGGCAAATGTGGCTACATCTTGCGACCTGAATTCCAGAACAGCCCTGACTATGACCCAGGCAACCCCCTCACCCTGCCTAACCCCAGACCACTCAACCTCTCCATAAGGGTGCGTAGAGCTGGACGACATGATACTAAGGCTAGCAGTGTTGATGGTGTTAGGATATATACTTGGTATGCTAGGAACTATATACAAGTTGATAGAAATGTGTGAATTAGTTTTGCATCTATTTAAATGTGTTTGCTTCTTTTTTTTTTAATTTTCTTTTATTAGAGGTTCAGTCTGTACACAAATGTAGCTATGAGATTTTCGTGTCAAATGTGCATCTCTTCTTCCAGTTTGTGTTCTGTTTCAACACCAAGGGTATTCATTTTTCACTTTTTTCTCTTCCCTTCTACCATTTTGTCCTCTCTCCCCTTGGCAGATATTTGGTGCTCGTCATCTGAGCAAGTCTGGCAAAGGCTTCATCTCACCCCTGGTTGAGGTGGAGATCATTGGCTGCGAGTACGACAATGCCCCCAAGTACACCACCAGAGCTGTCCGTAAGTTAGATGTGCAACATGTGTTTTTGATTAGTGAGGTAAAAAAAAAGGTATAAAACCTAAAAGGTTTTGTATCAAGTCATTAATTTCTTCTTCCATAATTAATATATTAACCTGATAACAGCACTATTAGGTTTTCTAGCTTCACTACACAATTTGATAGATGTGGCAACTACTACTGCTTGAATAATTGGTTGTTTGCTTTTATTTCATATGGGAGCAAAATGATATGTTTCAAATTCATGATCTGTGCTACATGCTCTCTCTTGAATGATGTGTGTTGCAATTGTCGAGTTCAGATCTTTTTTTGCCTGTTGATCGTATGAGAATAAGAATTGAGCCAAAAAAGAAGAAAAAAAAAAGATTGGAGATGTAACATGAATATGAGATCAAGATCAAAAGATGAAAATCTTTTCTTCCCCAGATGACAATGGTCTCAACCCTGTGTGGGGTGTTAAGCTGATGTTCTCCGTGCACAACCCTGAGTGTGCGCTCATCCGTTTTGTGGTGTATGATGAGGACATGTTTGGTGAGCCAAACCAGATCGGCCAGGCAACCTACCCGGTGAGAGAATGTGATAGGCGTAGGTTGTATAAAGACAGAGTCTTCAGTGATATGATTTGAGTAGATACAACATGCTTTCCACTTTTGTATAGCATAATAAAGAGAGAAAGGAAACAATTTCATTCATAAAACAGTCTTTGTGGAAAGTGTTTTCAGTTTGATAGATTATTAAATGAAACTGTTAACCCATACACGACGGGGGTTGCCGAGTGTCGCCACACCGCTCTGCCGGGGGTAGCTAAACCAGCCAGACCCGCTCGCCGGGCTGTTTTTCGTCTGCCGCGCTGAGTGGAGGACGCGTTCCAAAAATATTTTTTCAATCGTCTCTGATTTGCCATGTTTACGGCCGATTTTTATAAGAATGATATGGAATAAAACACGATTCTAAACTTCCTTTCTCATCCATAATACAACCCGGAACTATGTTTTATGGGTTATAAGTTTGAGTATAGAGTTCATTCGTCTCTCTTATGTATTCGTCTTCGATTTGTGTGATTACCTTTGATACGTAATAATGAGCTAAAAAGCTGAAAAAACGAAAATAGTTACAAGTCGATTTTTACGATTTTACAAGATCGCACTATGTTTTACTGGTTATAACTTTGAGTTCTGAGTTCATTCTGCTTTCTTATGTATCCATCTTTCTACTGTATGTTTATGGTGGAAAATGAGAAATTATGGAAAGAATAACAAGTTTTATTGATGAAAAGGTAAACAACAAGTACATAAAGCATATGTACAATGTATATACAATGTATATACAATCATATATATACAAACATGTATATAATGGAAGAAACTACATAAAAAACATATGTAGAAACAACAATCACTACATAAGCATATGTAGAGAATCAGAAGGTACATAAAAGCATATGTACTGTACGCATGACTACCTTGACGAGTGGCACGACTTCAGACGAAGTCGTGCCACTCATCAAAGCAGTCATACTGGCATAACCCCACGCCGCAGGTTATGCACCGCGTCTTGGTCCTTCGCTGTATTCCATTGCGGGAACACACGCGACATCGAAGCCGACTCCCTGGCAAGGCGGGTTGCTGAGAATGCGGTCGTCGTGCCCTCGTCTGTGGCGGAAGCTGGCCTGGTAGAACACCCTCGTCAAGGGCGGTCCTCCTGGTCATCGGCGCGTTACCATACCGGTAGCCGCCGATGAGCAGTTTCCCCAGCTTCAACCGGAACTCCTTCTGGGAATTCTGGCCGCCTAGTGTCCGATGAACGGCGAAGGCATTGACGACCGCCAGGTCGAACAGGAAGAAGAACACCTTCCTGTACCACACCCTCGACCTCCGAGTGGTGGGGTAGGAGGCGGAAAGTTGGTCGCCCACGTCCACGCCCTTCATCCCGACGTTGTAGTCGAGAATGGCGTGGGGCTTTCCGTCTCCGTCGACCGAGGCGCGATGAACCGTAGACAGTACGGTGACCACCTTACGGTCATGCCACTGCACGCAGAGCATGCCCGTAGGGGTACTCCTGTAGTCCATCTCGCCTCTTCTCAGTGCGGTGAAGTCCTTCGGCATCCACTTCCTGTTGATGCGCGCAGTACCCACCGCATTCGTCCGCCTTTCCTGAAGCATGTGGAAAAGAGACGGGGAGGTATACCAATTGTCAACAAAGACACTGTAACCCCTCCCCAAACAGTCACTCTTCTCCATCAGCTCCAAGACGACCTTCGTCCCAGCTGGCACGTCCCCACGGTCCTGGCCCGTGTAAATCCGGAAACACGAGGTGTACCCGGACGACGGGCCCGTGGAGGCGCACAGCTTGTATACCTTCAACCCGAAGCGAGCTCGCTTCGAAGGGTTGAAGGTGATGAACCCCAAGCGCCCACGGAACTTCCACAAGGACTCGTCGATGGCGATGTCCTTGTCGGGCACGAGGGTGGACTTGAAGGTCAAATCCAGGGAGTCGATCACCGGCCGTAGCTTCCACAGACGATCTGCGGGGACGCCTTCACCCTCCTCCAAATGGGCGAAATGGAGGTGGCTGGTGAGGTGGTCAAACCTGTCCCGCGCCATCACGTCTGACTATAGGTACGACCGCAGGTGCTCGTCGGTGGACCAATAGTCGCGGTAGTTCGAGCGGGGCTGCAGCCCCATGTTCACACGGAGGCCCATGTATGCAGAGAACTCCTCCCTGGACAGTGGAGTCCACTTCCTCATATGGGATGAGGAGGGAGGAGGGCGTGTCTCAGCATACCTGCAGAAGAGTAAAAATCAAACATAAGTAAAACAATTCCAACATTGTCTGAGGGAGGACATCTATACACAAAACATATAACAATATAGAGCAAAAGGTGAGTAAATGATGACTACTTACAAGTTGGTCTCCGTGATGATGTGGAGGAGGAGATCTTCAGGGAACAAGCACCTGAAGATCTCCAGTGGCGTGCTGGACCCATCCAGGTCGGCCTTGACCCCAGGATGGGCAGCGAACGCATGCTTTCGAGGAAAGTTGTCCCTCTTTCTCCAAACGAAAGAGGGAGTCCCAGGCTCGTTCCTGCTTCGCCTACGGTCCACGTAAGCGGACAAGGGCTCGTCGCTCTCCAGCGTGGTATCCACCAGGCCGACGTAGTCTTCCTGCTCGTCCTCCGAACAGGAGCTGTCCCCGTGACCTTCTTCCTCTGACTGCCTGCGAGGACGGTAGTCGGCGTCGGCGTCGCTGTCCTCGTCACATGACGAGAAGTCAAAGACAGTCAGAGGTCAGGCATGAGGAAGATCACGGAAGTCGTCGGGAAGGTGGGATGGCCCAGGGCGGGGCCTCTTCGGAGTGCTCGAGACCTGAGCAGGGTCATCCTCCGAAGAGGTGGAGAGCAACAGGGTGCGGGCAGCGGAGCAGGAGCGCTTGGGAGCCATCTCGAAAGCAGAGTGATTTCTGAGGTGTTCCAGGGGGCTATTTATACCCCATTTTCCCGCGTTACCACGTCACAATTCCCTACGTGGAAGTAATTGACGAATCAGGTCATCGGAGTGACGTAGTTTCCGATGACGCGGGCTGCAACGTCACCGAAAGTCGCGTACGTGAAAGTCACGTGGGTTCTGTCGTCACAGAAAGTCACGTGGGTTATGTCGTCACAGAAAGTCACGTGGGTTCTGTCGTCACAGAAAGTCACGTGGGTTATGTCGTCACAGAAAGTCACGTGGGTTCTGTCGTCACAGAAAGTCACGTGGGTTCTGACGTCACAAAGTCACGTGGGTTCTGACGTCACAAAGTCACGTGGGTTCTGACGTCACAAAGTCACGTGGGTTCTGTCGTCACAGAGTCACGTGAGTTCTGTCGTCACAGAAAGTCACGTGAATTCTGTCGTCACAGAAAGTCACGTGAATTCTGTCTTCATAGAAAGTCACGTGGGTTCTGACGTCACTTCAAAAACACGATAACAAAAAGAAAAAGTCAAAAAGACGCATGTTCTGGCACTTATGGTGGGCGAGGTGGCGGTGGTACAACGTATGTACCAGCCGGAATATCGAAGCAAAAATTTGTGGTACCACACCTGTACCACCCGGCCACCGGGCTCAGAGAGGTCGCGGTACAGACGCTGTACCACCCGGCGTGAATGGGTTAATATACCTTTAATTGCTAGGTAAAAAAAAATTGTAGTCATAAGAGTATGCACATCATGTAGATCCCTCTCAACAGGTGACGTGTATTCGGGAAGGTTTCCGTAGTGTGCCCCTAAAGAACGGATACTCTGAAGAAATTGAGCTTGCGTCACTCCTCATCCACATGAAAATCATCAGAGAGGTGAGCTACAAGATGGTCTAATGTGCTTTTGGTTTCCCAGATACTTAGCCATGTGCTTGAGAATCATTTAATTGTAGTAGTCAGACTTGGAAGAT
>NW_028234427.1:27312321-27319821 GCF_977035675.1 Penaeus japonicus | reverse complement strand
AAAAAAAAAAAAAATGTGATTACAATTTTGCCCTTATTTTTATTTTTATTTTCCTTCTCTGTTTCTCAGGTGAGTGGACTCCACATGGGAAGAAAAGAGTGTAACACTCCTCCCAGCTTCCCTGCTGCCAGCACAGACATCAGAGGTTCCAGGAAGAGACTTCAAAGGAAGGTTCTAAGAATAGGTTCTAAGTAAGCCTTTTAATTAAGAAAATATGCAAAGGAGGAGGTGCTAAGACAAAGATTCAAAGAAGAAGTTTTACGAAAAGGCTCAAGGAAACGGTGTAAAGAAGAGTTTCTATGAAGAGCCTCTATAATTAATCACTGGAGGTGCTGGAAGAAAGGTGTTGCTTTCAGACACAGCTGACTGCATGTCTGTGAGATCCCCCCCCCCCCCAAGGTTCTTCATCAAGGGTTCTACCATGTTCTTTGTGTTCCTAAATAGGTTCTTTAGGTACTGATGATACCCCCTTTTTTTAATCTGTATTGGTGTTCCCAGATTCTCTTTAGATATTTCCTGTTATTGTTTTGTGTCTCTTTAGTAAAATCAAGGGTTTATAATTTATTTATTTTTATTTATTATTGTTGTTATCATTATCAATGTCTTTATTTCTATAATTATTTATTGATTTATTTATCCAATTTTCTATCATCCTCAGCATCAGCTTTGTGGCATAAACATTATGATTTATGCATGTATATTTATAGAATGTGATTGTGTTTATGTATTTTTATTTTTTTCATTTCCACATTAACAAAAATAAACCCAGGGGAAGCAGCACACATTAAGTAGCTGATGTAAAGTATGTGGATATTTATGTTGTTTTTTTTCTGTTTTTTTTTTTCCTGCATGTGTGTATATTGCTTGCTATTAGGGTAACTGAGTGAAAGAGCAAGAGACAATAAGAGAGAGACATGTTTATACTCAGTGTGTTTGTCTGCGTATGGCTGTGTGATTATGGTTTGCATTTGAGAATATATGTATGTGTGTGTGTGTGTGTGTGTGTGTGTAGGTGTACATGTCTTTGTGTGCTTACCTGGGTGCACTATTGGGCATGCCTACTCCAGCTCATAAATGGTGTTTTGGACCAAATAAAAGATGCTTGTGTAAGTATTAGCTTTACTTGTTATAAGTCAGTTTCTAAGTCATCAAAAAAAAAGAAAGAAAATGTACTTTGTTTAATATTTTCTACAATGTAACCTAAGATTTGTTCTCTGTTAAATGTTTATTCTAATATACCTGTTTAATATCAAGCCATAACAAGTGTTCAATGAATTTTAAAAAGAGGAAAAGAAAGAAAAAAGTAAAAAAAAAAAAAAAATGTCAATATATTTTATGTGTGCTTCTCTTGTAGCCAAGTACGAAGACAAAGCCAAAAGTCAAACTACAACAAATCCATTATAAGCCTCGTGGTGTTGTCACTACCTTGCAAATGACATGTGTTATTGCCAGATAGATTCTGCATGGCCACACACCAAGACTTTATTTTTTTTTTGCTGTTTGTGGCTCACTACAAATGACCAAGAAGCATGGCCCGCTGTCATGCTACCGAATGACCATAATTATTATTTTGTATCTTTTTTTTCATGTTTGCATGTTGAGTATCTGAATTAGATGTTAGTGCATAACATGGAGAGAGATGCATGGACGTATATCTAACCTTTTTTGATGATTATTGTGAATATTGTCACCTATGTCTACTGTACTTATTTAAACCAGTCTGTGTGATGGGTTTAGTCTGGTGAAAACCTCAGTCATCTTCCAGTTCTCTGATATTTTTTCCAAAATGTTTATCTGCTGATTACAATGTTGTTGTTTTTTGGGAAATTACTCTGATCTCTCTCTTTTTTGTTACTTTTTCAGTGGAAAATACTAGCTCACTGATGTTTTTTTTTTTTTAACTACAGAACCAGTGATATATATAAATCTGGCATCTGCCCAGCTACTGCCGACATTGATTCATGGACGTTAATAGGCATAGGTCTAGTGTTGGTACTCTTCGTTCTTTTCTTTTCCCCCCCCTTTTTTTTCTTTTTCTTTCTTTCTATTTTTTCTTTTCTATTTTGATATCCATGACATGATGAATGATCAGATGCAATTGAAAGATCGATGTTTTCAAACACTTCTGGAGGGATAACATTGTCCTAGTAGCAAGGGAAAGGAACACCACCGAGATGTGCTTATGTGCATATCAAGAAAAAAAAAATGTAAAAGAGAAAAAATCCAAGTTACTCCTATGGAGTTTTTACGGCTTGGGAATACGTTTTTTGCAATTCAGTTGAAAACCAAATAAAACTTTCATTGAAAATAAAAGACTGCTGCTCATCAGATGTAACAGTCTAAACTAAAAAAAAAAGAAAAATCTTGTCCCTCTATGTGAATGCATGCAACAAGGACAAATGCAAAAGAAATTATTTGTGACAGCAGGTGAGCGCTCTGTCTCTGTCTCCCTCCCTTTCCATCTCTCACTTGATGAGAAAACTAGTCTCGTAGTGGGGGAAAAAGTGCAATTTACTTTACCATCTCTATTGATTGCTAAGAGACGGTGCCTCAGTTTAGAGTACAAGGTACTTTCATGCAGCATTGCCAACATTGCAGCCTAGGACATTTTCTTGATCCCAGTGTTGCCTGTGCAAGCAATGCATGACGTCCATTTAATCGGTACTGTTATTAACTCAACTATTTCTCCCAAGGAGAAAGGTCCGCCCTCCAGCCATCAGACAACCAGTTGTTGCCCATCACATTTGTCCAGTGTGTTATCTTTGCAAGATATTTATATACTGGATGTTATACCATAGTTTATATCATTCTACTTTTTACTGAACAAAAGTATATATTAGATTTATAACTTAATGTAACAATAGTAATTATGCGTGGCTTTCTTTTTACTTGTAACTTTTTTTCACCCTTTTTTTTTTTATTTCATCATAAATTTAGGTTTAGGCAATGTAAAAGCCACAGTTCCTTGTGGTTCTATATGTAAAATGTGAGACATATTTGTGTGTCCTGCCATGATCGGACCAAAATTTTATTTTATTTGATACTTTGTATATACATATACCATTTCTACTATAATTACTTTTTTTTAAATATATATTTGTGGCCTTCACTTGTGCAGACCAAGGAAGAAAAATTATGGAAACCAGACACTCAATTAAGATCGGAATTAACAATGTAATTGTTTCTGGTTGAGTAACATTCATGTTGTGTTTTCATGTACTTGGATAAAGAAAAGAAAAAAAAAATGTTTCTTACTAATCAGTGATAATAAAAGAGAACTAAATATTGGCTTTCGGTATCCTATCCTTTTATAAGATTAAAGAAATGTATATTTATATTTATATTTATGACACCTTTTCATAACTGCTTTCAAAAAATCCAATTTTATATAAAGTTTTTGTTCATATGTTTGTTTACAGAATTTAAACATAATTAGAGATTTTCTTAAGCAAAGTCATAACTTTGTGGAGCTTTATGAAATTAAATTTTGTAGGTCTAATTGTGGGAAAACAGTTTATGGAAAAATGGCGGGTGGGCGGGCTGGATAAATGACGACACATATCCTCTAGTATTGCCTGAGAGCCATGGAAAAACTGCTTGACATAATTGTTTATGATCTGTAGAAAAGGGGTCACACTGTATGAAGGCTTGCTCTTCAGTTGTAGCTACTGTCCCTCTCAACCAGCAAGTAGACCTACCTTTCAGATCACACACTCTTATGTGCACACAAAGCAATAAGCCAGTATAATGGTATCTACATAGTAATTTACACAAATTACTATGTGTGGTTTAACCCTCTTTGGACGGGTGGTACACCACGGGTACCGCGCATTCAAGGTCCATTCACTGGGTGACGTCATACGGCGTCGTTTATTTAACTGATTTAGGCCTATGCGTTCGAGAGCCCTGGCATTGTAACATGCAAGGCTGGAATGCCCCCGTCGTGACTGGGTTAATTTTCAGGATACTGTTCCAGTGATTATCTGGATGACCCCCTGGCCAAGTGCTCGAAACACTGCCATCTCACTAGTCCATGAAGTGATACAGGAAGGTATTGGTCTACCTACGTGAAATGAGCTAAGGATGTACACCAGCAAGAGATGGACAGTCTGGTTTCATTCTTCTAGCAGCAGCATTGCCAGACTCCAGGGTGCTACAGAGAACCTTCAGCTTCAGATGCTGAGTGGTCACAGCTAAACTACCCCAGTAAACATATTCAGTCTACTACAACTCTGATACACCATATCAAATGACTAATATATACCTCTCAATATAATAAAACTGTAAAAATTGGCAAACAGAAGTGATATTGTGGCATCCAGGTGCCACTGCCTCAAAAGCAAGTACAATGACACTCCAGCGAGATGGCCAGTCATACCTGAATAGGTCCTGTCATTAAGTGGTTAAAGCCCATTTACCATTTTTGAAGAAAATTGAAAACTAGTGGTTTTCTTGAATATCACAGAGATAATACAAAAATGAAGCTTCTCATTGTTAGTTTTCCAAATTATTTTAAACAACTGTGAAAGAAACCATAAAAAAAAATGATTTTTCTTTAGACATTTACTGGACTCCAGGTATAATCACCAATATTTTATACTTATTCTTGTTTTCTCTCTAAACTAATAAATAGACTAATTTCAAAGACAACTTGTTTTTTATACTGAATTATCATTTCAATGATGGTCACAAGTAATATAACTGTAGATCACAAAACTGAATTTTCTTTGGTTATGGTTTACAAAAAAAATTCTATGCTAAAGTATATTTTATTAGACAAAAATCTTAGAAGTACCGTAGAAAAAAGTTAACAACTATGTCACGTACTTTCAGAATTTAACAATGATTTGATTTCATTATATTAAATAGTTTTATTTCTTTATTTTGTAATTATTTCACTTTAAACTTTAACACCACAGTCATTCAACGCAAACATGCATGACATGTGAATGCTCATGAAAGGTAGACAACACTGCCTAGGAATATGGAAATTGTCATTTTGGAATAATATTGAATAATCAATACAAACTAACAATCTATGCAAAAATTCCAATTCTTGTGATCAAAATATCCACAAACTGCAAATCAACCCCCTTGAACACAGTGAATAATCATTGTAGAAAATAATTACGATGCATAGAAAGCATGGAAAAAAATAAAATATATATCTAGTACAAAGAATATCAAACTTTAATATGAGATAAAAAGAAAAACATACTTTACTTGCAATAAGAACTTATTCTTCAGGTTGCACATACACACACGCAAAATTTGTTTCTTTGTACCTTGGAACAGTTCTATAATTAAGTAAATTATGTCCTTTTCCTGTCAAAATTCCTGCAAATCCAACAATATTTAGCTTTCACCGTAGCTGCTAATTCACTCATCTCATACAGTTCAGATCCACTTAATATTTAGGAACAGGGTGTCAATTACGTTTCCTGAAACTGCCTCAGTTACCCCTCTGAATAATTAAAAATTTATTTCAACCTTTTCCCTTTTTACTAACAGGAATTACCATTCACTTCTAATCTATTCATTTATCTCTATACAATAGGTATATTGCAGAACACTGAGCCTGAGACCAACCTGAAGACACCAAAATCTGCTTGACTGTAATTGTTAAGAAAACGCACCCATCCCCACAATCAATATTGCTTCACAGACTGCTTACAATTTCAATTTAGAAAGGCAAAAAATACATTAATTACAAGTGTATAAATTCACGATTCTATCTAAAGAGAGGAGAGAGAAAAAAAAGGTATATGGAATAAAAAACTAAACAAAAAAAACTTAAACAACGCAAAATAAAACTTTTAAACCTGAAGACTGATCTTAAGAGTAAGGCAAAAAGGATTCGCATATAAATAGCACTCCCATTCCCACCAGTGTGTGTTTCACATGATAATCTTGGGCTCTAAGACCGAGGCCGCTATGCTCTTGTGTGGAAGCACCATTCCGCCGTTGACGTATAACTCATCCTTGACAATCACGTCCTCGCCCAGCACCGACACGTTCTCCATTCGCACCTGGGAGGGAGGAACAGGTTAGGGAGTGCAAGGAACATGTGACTTTGAAGAAGATAAAAAAGGGAAATACAAAAGGACAGATATCATAATGCAAAGAAAAAAATAACTAATGAAGTAACTCATAGGCAATTTTTTTTTCTTAAAGACAAAGAATAGAATAAATTACAATTTTTTCCTCGAGACAAATGACAAAGCAACACAAAAACACCTACCCATTTCCCAACGATACACTTCCATCCAATGATGCAGTTCTCAAGCCACGTGTGTGACTTTATGGTGGCCCCTCGGAGGATTGTGCACCGCTTGATACAGGCTCCATCCTCAATAACCACGTCAGGCCCTATAGTCACGTTGGGGCCAATGCGACAATTCTTCCCGATCTTGGCTGAGGGATCTACCAGGACATTGCCGACAATACCTGAATGAATAACGAAAGAAAGCTTTAATATCATAATGATAATTAATAAACAGCCTATTCCTCTTATTACAAAAAAATATTAATTCTCATGTTTATACACCTTTGAAATCACTAACTGACCCAGTCACAAATTCACTCACCAGGGGCTTTACAGAGCTTGGCACTGTTATTAATCTTACAAGAGTTGAGGTAGAGGCACATGCCAGTCAGGAAGTCCTTGGGTTGTCCGATGTCCATCCAGAAGCCCTGGAGCTCTTGTGCATACAGCTGGCCCTCCTCTGCCATGTAGGGGAACACTTCCTTCTCGATGCTCATGGGGCGGCACTGGCAGAGGAAGAAATGTCAGCGGGAGGTAGGGCCAAAGATGGGAATGACAGTGAATAATTTGATAATAACAATTCATCTCTCCTAGGAACTGTTGATTCTCACTCAAGCCTTGGTTGTAATGAACTGTTGTCATCCATACAAAATATTACCAGAGTTGTATATACATACATACACACAAACATGCATACTTCTGTACCTCCATGAATATGTCATGTAATTTCCTTTATTAACCCATTGCAGACGGAGATAAATTTGCTTGCCCAGCCTCCAGGATAGGTTTTATTTTAGAGAGAGACCGCTTGAAGCAATATAATTTGAATCATCCCACTCTCTTTCAGTCATTCATTGTAAAACTAGAGCGGTTTTTGTGTTTTATCTTTTTGTGTGTTTTATTGAGTTCAGAGACTTATATGTGCCATATGACAGGCTCTATCAGTGCTGCAGTTGACTAAAATTGTAGTATATTATCCATATTAGCTCATTATTTTCTTTATATTCAATGTGATAGAAGTATTGCTGTTTTATGGGAGGACAAAAGGCAACTTTATTTTTTCGTATTTTTGTACTGTCATGAACGAATACAAAACATATAACCACATACAATAAAGATAACAAGAAGAGGTAGGGAAGAGGAATGAAACCTGTGCTTGTGACTGTGAGTGCCACAGTGAAAGGCATCCATATTGGCGCAGGAGCACATTTTAGACACTGGGTATGGATTGAGTC
>NW_028234427.1:27302321-27304821 GCF_977035675.1 Penaeus japonicus | reverse complement strand
TTTCCTGCAGCTCGAGAGAGTTTGTTGTACAAGCGATTTGTCGGGAAAAAAGGGTATTGGGTTGTATATTAAGTGGAGGAAGTGTGATAATAAAAAAAAATATTTTATCTGCGTGAGTCATCAGGGTTCGAGATTAGACATTTAAATCAGCTGATTCATTCACACGCTCACCAGCAAAGAGCCGATTCATTCACACACACATACATACATGCGCACACACACACGCACACGCACATTCACGCTCACTCTAACAACAAAATTAACAGTCGCCAGTAGCACCCTCACGCAATCTCACTCTCAAGCAAACGCACACTAAAACATACACAAAATTAACACACACACACACACACACACACACTCATGTAGACACAAAACTCACACAAACACAAATCAACACGCTTCACACTGACACACACTACAGTCGCCAGTAACACCCTCACGCAAACTCACTCTCAAGCAAACACACACTAAAACACACAAAATCAACACACACACATTCACATAGACACAAAAATCAACACACACACACACACACATTCACGTAGACACAAAACTCACACAAACACAAATCATCACACTTCACTCTAACACACACTACAGGCGCCAGTGCACAGGTCCGCACTCGTGTAAACCCCGAGATTACAACACACAATGACGCGACAGAGGGCTGACACTATCGAACATAAATCTTAAAATGTTAATTAATTACCGTTTACAAAAGCCACCCCTAAATACTGGCGAATGCCGTTCTTACACGCACTCACTCGTTCGCACGTGCTCGCTTTTCAAATTTACGCAATGGTTGTATTCTCGCAAGAAGAAGGAGAAGAAGAAGAAGAAGAAGAAGAAGAAGAAGAAGAAGAGGAAGAAGAAGAAGAAGAAGAAGAAGAAGAAGAAAAGAGAAGAAGAAGAAGAAGAAGAAGAAGAAAAGAAGAAGAAGAAGAAGAAGAAGAAGAAGAAGAAGAAAAGAAGAAGAAGAAAGAGAAGAAGAAGAAGAAGAAGAAGAAGAAGAAGAAGAAGAGGAAGAGGAAGAAGAGGAAGAAGAAGAAGAAGAAGAAGAAGAAGAAGAAGAAGAAGAAGAAGAAGAAGAAGAGGAAGAAGAGGAAGAAGAGGAAGAAGAGGAAGAAGAAGAGGAAGAAGAGGAAGAAGAAGAAGAAGAAGAGGAAGAAGAGGAAGAAGAGGAAGAAGAGGAAGAAGAAAAAAAATAAACAATAAATAAAATAAAAATTTTTCCTTATACCTATCCCGCGCCAAACATATTTACCAAAACTGCCGAAGAAAAAAAAATCAAAACCGACCAACCAACACCAAAAGGCAATTAATTAAACGACACAGAAAAAAAATAATCATGACTTTCGATTTTATCAACGCGCGGGTTGGGTCATAATTCGTTTCTTTATTTTTTTTTATTCGTTTTAATTTTCTCAAAACCTGGATTATTCGCGCAGAGTCATGGTGGCGCGCTGAACGGGTTTCGGAAGGCAGATCGACTGAGCTCGCTTGCCCTCCATTTCTTCTTGTTTTTCGTGTTCCTCTGCTACTTGTTCTAGTTACTGTACATCTTCGCGTTCCCCATTTTCTGTCTTGTTTCTTTTATTCTCATTAAGTTCCTTGCCGTTGGTGTTTTGTCCATCTCCTTCTTTCTCCTTTCCTGCTGTCTGTTCTGTGTTTTTCTAATTATCTCTTACTTCCTGTTTTTATTGTTCCCGCTCTTCTTCTTATTCTTGTGCTAAATGTTCTTTTTGTCATAATATTTCTTATCTACTTGTTCTTCTATTTCTGCTTTGCTACTGTTCTCCGCATTGTTGTCGTTGATGTTGTTCTCGTTGGTTATGCTGTTGGTCTTGTTATCTATCTTCGCTTTGCTGTTACTGCATTACTATTTTCGTTTCTTTCCCTTCTACTAACCATAAATCTTTATAAACGGTAGCCTTATCGTCATAACCATTGCAGGGACCATCATTGCAACACTTCTTTCTATTCTCCTTCCGTTTGAGGAAAGAGGAGACAGGAGAAGGAAGAGGGGAGACGGGAGAGAAGGGGGGGGGGGGCAGAAGCGAGAGGAGAGAGGAAAGAGGCGAGAGGCGAGAGAAGAGAGGAGACTGGAGAGAGGAGAGGAAAGGGGCGACCGGAGACGATCTCTCTCTCTCTCTCCTCTCTCTCTCTCCTCTCCTCTCCTCTCTCTCTCTCTCTCTCTCTCTCTCTCTCTCTCTCTCTCCCTCTCTCTCTCTCTCTCTCTCTCTCTCTCTCTCTCTCTCTCTTCCTCTCCTACCCCATTCCCATTCCCTCTCATTCACCCTACTTCATCTCTTCCCCTCTCACTCAACCCAATCCCATAGCCCTCTCATCCTCTCCTCAACTCCTCTCCTCCCACTCCCCCTCTCACTTCAACCCTATTCACCCCTCTCCCCCTCTCCTCCTACTCCAACATATCCATCTCCCCTAACACCACTACACCACTCCACCCCTCCCCTCTTTCCCTCCCTCTCCTCTCCACCCA
>NW_028234427.1:27295174-27297674 GCF_977035675.1 Penaeus japonicus | reverse complement strand
GTGTGTGTGTGTGTGTGTGTGTGTGTGTGTGTGTGTGTGTGTGTGTGTGTGTGTGTGTGTGTGTGTGTGTGTGTGTGTGTGTGTGTGTGTGTGTGTGTGTGTGTGTGTGTGTGTGTGTGTGTGTGTGTCTATATCAGTGTGTGTGTGTCTATATCAGTGTGTGTGTGTCTATATCAGTGTGTGTGTGTCTATATCAGTGTGTGTGTGTCTATATCAGTGTGTGTGTGTCTATATCAGTGTGTGTGTGTCTATATCAGTGTGTATGTGTCTATATCAGTATGTGTGTATGTATCATTGTGTGTTAGTGTGTGTATGTGTGTTTCAGTGTGTGTGTGTATTTCAGTGTGTGTGTGTGTTTCAGCGTGTGTGTGTTTCAGCGTGTGTGTGTGTTTCAGCGTGTGTGTGTGTTTCAGCGTGTGTGTGTGTTTCAGTGTCTGTGTGTGTGTTTCAGTGTCTGTGTGTGTGTGTTTCAGTGTCTGTGTGTGTTTCAGTGTCTGTGTGTTTCAGTGTGTGCGTGTTTATCATTGCGTGTGTGTGTGTGTGTCAGTGTGTGTGTGTCAGTGTGTGTGTGTATCAGTGTGTACGTGTTTATCATTGTGTGTGTATCAGTGTGTGTGTGTGTGTATCAGTGTGTGTGTGTGTGTATCAGTGTGTACGTGTTTATCATTGTGTGTGTATCAGTGTGTGTGTGTGTGTATCAGTGTGTGTGTGTGTATCAGTTTGTGTGTGTCAGTGTGTGTGCATGTGTGTCAGTGTGTGCGCATGTGTGTGTCAGTGTGTGTGCGCATGTGTGTGTCAGTGTGTGTGCGCATGTGTGTGTCAGTGTGTGTGCGCATGTGTGTGTCAGTGTGTGTGCGCATGTGTGTGTCAGTGTGTGCGCATGTGTGTGTCAGTGTGTGTGCGCATGTGTGTGTCAGTGTGTGTGCGCATGTGTGTCAGTGTGTGTATATGTCAGTGTGTGTGTGTGCATGTGTGTGTCAGTGTGTGTATATGTCAGTGTGTGTGTGTCAGTGTGTGTGTGTGTGTCAGTGTGTGTGTTTCAGTGTGTGTGTGTGTCAGAGTGTGTGTGTGTGTCAGTGTGTGTGTGTGTATCAGTGTGTGTGTGTGTGTGGCAGTGTGTGTGTGTGTGTGTGGCAGTGTGTGTGTGTGTGTGTGTGTGTGTGTGTGTGTGGCAGTGTGTGTGTGTGTGTGGCAGTGTGTGTGTGTGTGTGGCAGTGTGTGTGTGTGTGTGGCAGTGTGTGTGTGTGTGGCAGTGTGTGTGTGTGTGTGGCAGTGTGTGTGTGCTTGTATTCGTGTGCATGTGCGTGTGCGTGTGCGTGTGCGTATGCGTGTACGTGTACGTGTGCGTATGCGTATGCGTGTGCGTGTGCGTGTGCATGTGTGCGTGTACGTGTCTGCATTCATACTTGTATGCATTTGAATAAGTGCATGCATGTCTAACTGCGCGCGCGTGCTTCTGTGCATATCTGTGTCGGACACTCGTGCATGACTGGATGAATTGTGACTGTTCATGAAAAACGTGTTCACATACTCTAACCTTACGATGTTCACCATGCATGAAATACAAAGTCAAACTTTCTTCATGTACGATTCAGACTTGCATTCATAATCTGAATACGTGTATGTTTTCTACAGTTGCTGAGACCAAATTACTTTTATTTCTAGTCATGTCTGAGAACACTTGTATGGATGCAGTTTGATCGTGTGTGTTAAATTCGCATGTGTTCCGGTATTTACGTCATCTCTCGCTCACTAGCCCGCCCACATATTTTGTCATTTATCTTTTATTATTCTTTTATCTTGCCCTCAATTCTCTCGAGCTTATATCTCTTATTTCTTTTCCTCATCTCGCCCTCTTCCTCTATTTATTATCGATGTACTTTCTACTCCTCTGTTTTGGTTTTCATTCTACTCATTCTACTCATTCTACCAATAAACTTCAACAACAAACTTTCATATCCAATGCAGAAACTATTCTTCGTTTAAGAACGAGACAAACACATGAAATTAATTGTATTTAAATCGCCATTCTCTAATAAAATGACCAGTCATCTTCGCTCTAAAGGGGAGGGGGTGCGATGTCATCAAGCAGGTCCATCTAGCCAACTAACTTGACTAA
Source organism: Penaeus japonicus (assembly GCF_977035675.1). Classification (NCBI taxonomy): domain Eukaryota; kingdom Metazoa; phylum Arthropoda; class Malacostraca; order Decapoda; family Penaeidae; genus Penaeus; species Penaeus japonicus. The sequence continues at coordinate 27,295,555 of NW_028234427.1, read as the reverse complement.
TCACGTTTGCTTGCAAGACCAGTCATTGTGGAAAAATAAAACCAGTCGGTGTCACTTTTGCTTTCGAGACAGGTCAGTGAGTAAACCGGATCACTCTCGGCTTTTGCGACAGGTCACCAAAATGAACTGACAAATCATAACTTTCGATACAGGTCAGCCAAGCATGCCAACTAATCAGAGCCTTCGACACAGGTCAGCCAAGCAAACCGACCAATCAGAACCTTTAAAGGGATGGGCTTGTCGTCACGTGACCTCCAACTTCCAACGTAAACAAACGGTTGTGTTGCCATACCTAGCTCCTGTTTATCCCTTTTGTCTACAAAATCCCGTATAACTCATGAGTAAAAGTCCCACTTTATGATTTTACTCATATGAATTAGC
>NW_028234427.1:27255174-27267674 GCF_977035675.1 Penaeus japonicus | reverse complement strand
CTACGCCCCGTAAAAAGGCGCGTTGCATCAGGTGGTTTATATGTCTTCTTATGTGTTTTGTGTTACTTTGTGCTTGTATTTTTTCATTATTGGTTGTATTAAGGTTTTTATTATCATTGCGTTTCTTTATTACTAGTTTCATATTATTATCATTTTTATTATTATTATTATTATTATTATTGTTATCCTCATAATAGGCATCATCATACGGTCATATACAGTACCTTTAGCAGTCGTTGCATTACATGTAAAAAGGGATATGAATGGGACGTTACATTGCAAGAGGTGGAACTGTTGCGTTTCAATTAAAGTTTTATCGGAAATCTGTGTTAATTAGATCTCGTATATTGTGAAGATATTCATTATCATTTATATTTATTAGTGTGATGGAATTTGTAGTGGTATTATCGTCACCGTTAGTATTGTTATCACTTTATATTGTTTATTATCAGAGTATTTTTTTTTTTTTTTTACTATTTAAGTCACTGTTTTAAGATTACCATTAGTGTTTCGTTCTCAATATGATAATCTTAAACGTCATTATAATCAGTTCTATCATTATTAGCACTTTGTTAATATCACCGTTGTTTTTATTGATTACTATCGTTGTATTCATTGCTATTAACACCTCCACTGTCATCATCGAGTTATGTTCAGCTGTTACACTACCATTTTCAGTCATCCAGACATATGTATGGTATCATCTATCAGTGCTAAATATTCCTGAGATACATTTCACTCAAAATACTATATCACATTTCATAATATGTTTTTTTTTAATTATTAAGTATTCGTTACGCATAATTCATGTTGCTATCGTTATGCGTTTTTTTCCATTGTTTATATCAGCTACTGAAATTATTTTCTTGCTCGTATCCCCTCAGGTCACAGATGAGAGGAAGGAGGACGTCGCAGGAGAAACCCCCTTCAGGCAGGTCCTCCGTAGGTCGGTCCAGGTCAGCCTCGAGAGCTAAGGAGAACCTCCCTCCTTCACGCGGCGACTCCGAGTACGAGAGGGAGGTAGGAGGCGAAGAGGAAGAGGAAGGAGAGGAGGGGGCGCGAGGAAGACAGAGAAGAGACAGCGACCCACAGCAAGACGATCAAGCGGGAGATGGATGCCTCAATGTCTCGCGTTTGGCTGGACAGGTGGGGACTAGGGTTTGTTTTTGTGTTTCACGTGTGTGTTTCTTTCTCTCTCTCTCTCTCTCTCTATCTATCTATCTATCTATCTATCTATCTTTCTCTCTTTCTTTCGTGTGTGTGTAAGGTGTCTGCGCACGTTCATGTATAAGTATGTGTGTGTGTGTGTGTGTGTGTGTGTGTGTGTGTGTGTGTGTGTGTGTGTGTGTGTGTGTGTGTGTGTGTGTGTGCGTGTACGTGTGCGTGTGCGTATATGTGTTTGTGCATTATTTCTATTTGATGTATTTGATGTATTTGGTGTATTTTTATGGGCTATTTTGTGTGTATATATATCATTTGCACATCTTTCGTGTTTTATGTATTTGATACATAAACAGAAGATTAGTAATTAGTGATTAATAATAACGACAGTCTTAGAAATAAAAAAAAGAGTTCAAGAACGACGATGAATCACCGAATCAATGTAAGACATCTTCTTTGGTACATAATTTTCTTTGTAACATATCCGGAAATAACCAGAGATTCCTTTTCATGCCCTCAAAAGCCACGTCCCACGAAAGGAAACGTGTCGAAATGAGGTCACAAGCGTCAAAGTGTTAATTAAGTAGTTGCCTGAAGTACTAAAGTGTGCCAGATCGCCATAACCATTGTCTTCCTAATGGAATATTGCCGTAGTGTATCATCAGAAGGGACTCACTTTGCTCTTGTCTTTCTTTTTCTCGTTAGGTTGTCGTTTTTCCCATCTTTAGTTTCTTTCTTTGGACTCTAATGCTGGTTCTTTTTCTTCCTTCCTCCCTTCCCCTCAGGTGCTGGGGAAGGGGGGAGGGGGGATGATGAGGGTGGGGATCCTGCCGGCCTTCACCAAGAGCAGCAAGACGGCCTCTCTGCCTCGCCACGCCACGGTCATGTCGTCGCGCGGCTCGCACACCCCGGAGCTACCCTCGTCCGCTGCCCCGACGCCCCCTCCGACGCCCGAACGACAGCCCTCGACAGCTCCGACGCCTCCGCCCACGCCCTCCAGCGCCCACAGGCCACCTGTGCCCGAGTCCCCGAAGCCGAAGATTAAGGGCGCGGGCGGGCAGAAGCGCGCGGCCTCCGTCTCACCGGCGAGGGAGAAGAGGCGTTCCCTGCGAGGCCTCTCGAGGGACCGCTTCCCTCAGTTCCCCCACCTGCCGTCCATGCCCAAAGTGCCTTCGATGCCCAAAGTTCCTCCGTTGCCCAAAGTCCCTCAAATGCCCAAAGTCCCGTCGATGCCTAAGATGCCTGCCATGCCCAAAATGCGTCCCTTGCCGCGCGCGCCTTCGCTCCCGCCTCAGCTGAGGAACTTATTGGGGAAGCGCGAAAGCGGGGGAAGCGAATCTCGCGACGACAACCCCAACAAACCGTCGCGCCGCCCGGGTCCCGTCGGCCGTACTTGGGTCAAGGTCTATGACGACATCACCTTCATGGACGACGACAAAGATAACGAGCTGTACCCCGTCCTCGCGTACACAGGTCGACCTCAGAGCGTCCCCGAAGCCGACCCTCTGCCAACGGCGCCCACGCCCCCTCCTCCACGCTCGCACGCCCGTCAGCCCTCTGTTGAGAGCGAGTACGATAATGTGGTGAAGGAGGAGTTGCAGCGGGTGGTACCCCAGGCCGAAGACAGTCCCAGGGAAGTCCCCCCCGCCCAGGGACGCGGCAGGGACAGGTTCCGAGGGCGTCGTCAGAAGAGGACCGGCACACCCATTGCCGTGGGACAACAAGGACCCGATGTCGAGGCCGAAGAGGCCCGCATGGCGGCGCTGGAGGCCCAGATCCTAAGCTCAGCCTCGAGCCCGGCTCAGAAGGAAGAAGAAGAGGACTACATCATCCCCCAGGCCCTCAAGCCTCACAAACCGCCTCGAGGAATCAAAATCTACGACAACATCGAGATAAAGCCCGCCGAGGTTGAGCCTGCTCCTCCTTCAGTCGAGGAAGAGCCCGTAAAGCCTCAACGCGGCATCAAGGTCTATGAAGATGTGATCATACGACGTCAGCAAATAGAAAAAGAAATCGAAGAGAAGGAAGAAGAAAAGAAAAAAGAGGAAGAGAGAATAGAACAAGAGCGAATAGAGCAAGAGAAAAAAGAGGAAGAGCGAAAAGAGCAGGAGAAGAGAGAGGAAGAGAGGAGAGAAGCGGAAAAGAGGGAGGAAGAGAGGAGAGAAGCAGAGAAGAAAGAAGAGGCGAAGACGGAGGCCATGGAGTGTGAAGACGTCCCCATCCCGCCTCGTCCTCAAAGAGGTATTAAGGTCTACGAGTCCATCCTTCTAAAACCGAGTCAAGAAACCTCGGCAGAGAACACAGAGGAGAAGAAAGAAGAGAAGCAAGAGGAGGGGATGAAGGAAGAAGAAAAGAAGGAAGAAAAGGCAGGAGGAACAGAATATACCTTCCAGACGACGATGGAACAGACGGTAGAAGTGATGGATGTGTCGGACGTGGAAGGGGGAGAAAGCACGAAGAAGAAGGAGGAAGAAAAGGAAAAGGAGGAAGTGACGAATCCTCCCCGCCCCTCCCGAGGGAATAAACTGTACGCTTCCGTCCTCATACAACGCCACGACACGAGCGACCAGGCCGTCGTCTCTCAAGTCACCCTCACCTCCACTTCCTCCACCACGACAACAACGACTTCCGAGGTCAAGGTTAGCGAGTGCGAGACAACCGAGGTCAAAGTTCAAGAGGCGGAGGTCAAGGCGAGCAAGAGCGAAACAGCGGAGGTCAAGGACGACTCGGAAACGGTAGACAAAGAGGTAGGAAAAGTCGACGCAGAAGTCAAGGTTGATACAGAGACAACGGCAGTCGAGTCAGAGTCCAAGGTCGAGGCCGAAGTGAAGGCAGACACAGACGCCACAGCCGAGTCGGAGAAGAAGCCCTCCGAAGACGCTGACGCAGATCCGAACAAGGTTCCTCCCTACGCCCGCGTTCACAAGAGCGGGGGCGTGAAGGAACTCCGCCCACTGAGCCCGGAGGAGGACGACGAAACGCCGCCGCCCATCCCGCCCAAGAAGAAGGGCTTGCGGACCATCTCGCCCCAGACCTTCGAGGCCGACCCTCCCCGGCCCCCGCGCCACCTGAAGCCCCGAATGAAGAAGCCGCAGCAGGTCGTCCTGGTGAACGGCGAAGTGTCGTCGCCGTCACGCCCTCCTCGCGGCTCCAAGCTGTACGCCAGCGTGGAGGTCGTCACACCCGCGCCACCCAAACGCCACTCCAAGGTCGTCCGCATCGAGGAGGTGGTCACACACATCAAGGACGACGTGTTGGACGCGTCCGCCCCCGCCCGTGCACGCCCTGTCAAGCCCCTGCGGCACGCGCACGCCCACCACGACCCACCCCCTCGCCGCAAGAAGCTCCGCACCAGCGAGGGCGACGAGGGCGACGACGGGGGCGCCGTGAAGGCCAGGCTTACCGTAGACCCCACTCGACCGACCGCCAAGGTCGACCTCAGCGCCGACTTCGAAAACTACGAGAATGTGGATCTCAGCGAGACACGACCACAAGCCACGACCAGATCCCGAACACGACCACTGCCACCCCCACCACCGCCGCCCAAGAAAGGCAAGATCCAGCAAAGACACCAGCAACTCATGCAGCAGCAGCAACAACAAAAAACATCAACACAAGCTGAATCAACTGAGCGTCAGGGCAGCCAACCTCTCCGTGGCGCGGCAGCCGCGTGCGCTGACACAGTGGCCGAGAGCGGAAAGGTTGGTACGCCGGGCGAGGAGGCGGGGCCATCTCAGCGCAATCACGTCGTCAGTGTCACTTCAGCCTCAGCGACGTCAAGAGCAGGTGCGAAGGGGACGCACCCTGATGGCAGTAGGCTTGAGACGGACATCGATGACAACCTCAAAACCATCGAGACTTCGTTCGCCACTCTAGACACAGTGTTGAAGTCGCTCCAGAACTACTCGCAGAGTTCCCCAAGGCGAGTGCTGCTGGGCGAGGGAGGAGAGGGTGCCACCAGTGCTCTACCCACCTCCACCGCCGCTGCCGCCACAGCTGTCTCGCAGGAGGGCCCCACCTCCCCCCACGCCCCTCCTCCCACAACCACCGCTCAGCAGGAGCAGGGGAAGGACACAAGCACGCATGATGTAAGCCAGCAGGGAGAGCAGGAGGCGGCTAAGGAGCGGGAGAGCGCAGGAGAGGCGGCGACACCAAAGGAACAATCAGCTGATGCGAGCCCCACCCCCATCCCCACCCCGGCTGACAGCCCCCCCAAGGGTGACGCCGCGACCCACGTGACAAGCACAGAGAGTGAAGTGAAATCCGAAGTGATCGCTGAAGTGAAGTGTGACTCACAGGCTGAAGTGAGAGAAGTGCAATTAGACGTGAAAGAGGCTCATGTCGAAGTGAAGTTAGAACAGCCTGTAGTGGAGGAGATCCAGGCACAGCATGCAGTGAGTGAAATTCAGGAAGCCAAAGCTGAAGTGAAGGTAGAACAATCCCAGCTGAAAGAAGCGAAGGAGGAGCAAGCTGAAGTGAAGGCTGCTCTCCCTGAAGTGATCAGTGTTCTCCCTGAAACGATAGAACAAGTGGCTGCACTGGAACCTGAAGTGATTCAGGCAGAAGCAGTACCTGAAACACAGGCCGAGGCAAAGGTAGAAGAGAAAGAAATAGCGCAAGAGAAACCGAAAGAAGAAGAGAAAGAAGCACAAGCAGAAGAAAAGAAGGAAGAAGAGCAGAAAGAAGCACAAGCAGAAGAAAAGAAGGAAGAAGAGCAGGTAGAAGTAAAAGCAGAAGAAAAGAAGGAAGAAGAGCAGATAGAAGCGAAAGCAGAAGAAAAGAAGGAAGAAGAAGAAAGAAAGGAAAGTGAAGTGAAAGCAGAACATAAAGAAGAAGAGAAGACAGACGTGAAAACAGAAGAACAACACAAGGAAGAAGAGCAGAAGGAAGCGAAAACAGAAGAGGAAAAAGAAGTGAAAAGAGAAGAACACAAGGAAGAAGGGCAGGCAGAAGCGAAAGCAGAACAGAAGGAAGAAGCAGAAGGAGAAGACAAGGCCAAGACCAAGAAGAGGAGGAGCTCCGCGAAGTCGGAAGGCAAGACCGTGTTCCAGACCCTCTACCAGGTGGACGCTCTCAAGAAGGAAATCAACAAGACGAAATCGACGTCGAAAGAGGCAGAAGAAATTGCCGAGGAAAGAAAGGACGGAGAACAAGAACAAACAGAGGAAGTTAAAGTTGAAGAACAAACGAAATCTGGAGCTCAGGCCGAAGACACAACTAAAACTGAGGAGGTTGAAGTAGAGGAACAAAGTAAACCTGCAGAAGAAAAACGTGAAGAACAAGATAAAGAAGTAGTTAAAACTGAAGAGGTAAAGGTTGAAGAACAAGTGAAAACTGAAGAAGTAGAACAAGTTGAAGCAAAAGAAGTTAAGGTTGATGAACAGGAGAAGGCTGAAGAAGAACATACTACGACCGAAGAAGTAAAGACTGAAGAAGAGAAAGAAATTAAAGTCGAAGAACAAGCGAGCACTGAAGTGAATGAAAGAACAGATGAACATTCTGCCGTTTTACAAACTGAAGAACAAACGCCTACAGAAAAACAAGAAAGTATAGAAAGCCAAACAAAAGTCGAGGAGCAGAAAGTAACCACAGACGAAGAGACGAAAACGGTCGAGAGAAGAGAAGAAGAAACTGATAAATCTCAAGCAGCAGAAGCAACCGAGGAACAAAGAGAAGAAAAGAAAGAGGAGGTAGAGCAGAAGACAGAAGAAAGCGCGGCCTCGCAAGAAGAGAAAACAGAAGAGACGAAAAAGGGAGAGAAAGGAGAAGAGAAGAAAGAGCGAAAGGAAAGCGAGAGCGAAAGAGGCGCGCCCTCAGCACCCGTGGGCGAAGATCTCGCCTCCAGACTGGAAGGTATTCGAACCGCGCTCGAGAGTGTTATTTGCAACCTTCCAGACTCCTCCACTTCCTCCTCATCCTGCACCGCTAACACCGCTGGGTCAGCTGCATCTGCATCTGCATCTTCCACCGCCTCTGCACCCGCCGCTAACAACGGTAACAGTGTGGATGGCTTGCACCCGCCCACTAACCCACAGGCCACGCCCCCTAACTTAACTGACCAAGGTGGCGCCGAGGCAAAGGAAGGTGAGAACGACGACGTCCCTGCCCCTTCGAGCCCACCTGTTTTAGCCACGCCCCCTAGAACCCCCTCGAGTGCGTTTGATTATAACAACTTTGATAACTGTGTTAGTTGTGTTAGTGATACTAGTGAAGCCTCTGAAACCCCTGGCCTTCCCGCCGAGCTAAAACCCCTTTCCCGAACCCTTCCCGACAGCCCGGAATCCCCTGGTCAAAGTGGTGACACCTTTCCTTCCATCACTGACACTGTCCTAACTCGTGGTGAAACCCTGACAACAAACCTACCTGAAGCCTCACGCCAATCACAAAGTTGCACGGAAGTCCTGGAAACCCCGGTGAGTAGAACGACTCCTACCAGAGAAGCTTCACTCACACTTTCACAGAACACAGACGTAATTGAAGATTCGTCTAACGCTGTCCATAAGACGTTAGACAACATTAGTCAGACCTCAATCACTGTTAGAGAAGCTCCATACATTGTTAGTGAAGCATCAGACTTAAATACTGTTAGTGATATCCCAGGTGCAGTTAGTGAAACGCGTGACACTTTTAAAGAACACACCAAAACAAATATAGAGACACCAGTCACACTAGCATCAGCTGTAGATAGCGAGGCCCTACACACTGTTCTTGAAACCCTTGACACTACAATCGCTGACAATGAAACTGTTGACACCGTTAGTAAATCCCAAGACACTGTCAGTAAGCCTAGCATTCTTACTGAGACCCCAGACACTGTCAGTGAAGCCCGAGACAGTACTTTAGAATCCCAGGACGCCGTTAGGGAAACACAAGACACTGTTCCAATAACTAAAGATACAGAAACCCTAGACAGTCTTAGTAGATCTCTAGAAACTGAAAACGACGTTCAAGGCATTGTTGACATTGTTAGTGAATCCCTAAACACTGATGATATACCCTTTGACATTCCCGTCGATGCTCTGAACACTGTTAGTGAAATCACAGACACTGTTAAAGAAGCAACAGAGACTGATAGTGAAACCACTGACACCACTGTTAGTAAAACTACAGACACTCTTAGTGAAGCTGCAGGTAATACAGACACTGTTAATGAAACCACAGACATTGTTAGTGAAACCACGGATACTATCAGGGAAAGCACACACACTGTTGCTGAAACTGTAGATACTGTCAAGGAAACTGCAGACACAGTTAGAGGAACCACAGACACTGTTAGTGAAACCGCAAACACTGTTAGTAAAATCTCAGATACTGTTAGTGAAATCACAGATACTGTTAGGGAAGCCAAAGACACTTCTAGTAAAATCACAGACAGTGTTAACGAAATCACAGACTCTGTTAGTGAAGCTACAGTCACTGTAATCGGAACCGCACACGTTGAAGGAACCACAGACACTATTAGCGAAACCACAGACACTGTCAGGGACGCCACAGATACAGTTAGTGGAGCCACAGAAACTGTTAGTAAAACTGCAGACACTTTTAGGGAAGCTACAGATACTGTTAGTGAAGCCACAGACGTTGTTAGAGAAACTACAGATACTGTTAGTGAAGCCACATATACTGTTGGTGAAACCACAGATACTGTTGGTGAAACCACAGATACTGTTGGTGAAACTACAAACATTGTTAGTGAAGCCATAGACACTGTTAGTAAAATCACAGACAACATTAGTGTAACTACAGACAATGTTAGTAGAACCATAGACACTGATAGTGGAATTATAGACACTGTCAAGGAAACTACAGACGCAGTTAGAGAAGTCATAGACACTGTTAATGAAATAAAAAACACTGTCAAGGCAATTGCAGCCACAGATGTAGAAACTACAGACGTTAGCGAAAACGTAAACAGTGTTAGTGAAACCACAGACGCTGTTAGTGAAACCACAGACACTGTTAGTGAAAACACAAACACAGTTGATGAAACCACAGACACTGTTGTCGAATCCACAATAACTGTTACCGAAACCACAGACGCTATTAAAGGAACCACAGACACTGTAAGTGAAACCACAGACGCTAATGACACAATCACTGGCGCCGTTAGAGAGACCACAGACACTGTAAGTGAAACCACAGACGCTAATGACACAATCACTGGCGCCGTTAGAGAGACCACAGACACTGTAAGTGAAACCACAGACACTAGTGACGCAATCACAGACGCTGCTACAAAGACCACAGGCATTGTAAGTGAAACCACAAATATTATTAGTGAAACCATAGACACAAAAGAAACTACTGTTTGCGATAGTACAGACACTGTTAGAGAACCCATAGGCACTGCTAGTGAAAACGCAAACACTGTCAGTGAACCCGAACACACTACTAAAGAAACCACAGACACTCATCATCGAGTCTCTGTTAGTGAAACCCAAGACTCTCTATGTAAATCCCCAGCCACTGTTAGTGAAACCACATTTTCTGTTGGCGAAACCTCAAACTTTGTCACTGAATCTGACTCAGATAAAGTAGATCCGAACGCAAGACGCTTCGTTACTGTTAGTGAAACCTCAGGCACTGTGGGTAAAGTCCCAGACTCTGTTAGTGAAACCCCGGAGTTTGAAACCCAGGACACGGTTAGTGAATCCTCAGATTTTGAAACTTTAGATACTGTTAGTGAAACCCCAGATTTTGAAACCTTGGACAATGTTAGTGAATTCACAGATTACGAAACACTAGACACGCTCAGTGAAACCCCCGATTTTGAAACCGTAGATGGATTTAGTGAGTCCACAGAATTCGTAACATTAAACACCCTTAGTGAAACCCCAGATTTTGAGACTTTGGACAATATTAGTGAATCTACAGATTTTGGGACCTTAGAGTCAGCTAGTGAAACCACAGATTTTGACACACCAGAGTTTGAACTCTTAGATATTGATAGGGAAACCCCGGAATATCAGGCGCTTGATACGAACAGTGACACTTCAGACTTAGTTGCAGAAACCTCTCAAACCGAAATTGCAGACTCTCTTACAAAAGAAACCCTGGTTGCTGTTAGTGAAACCCCAGACACTAATACACAATACTCTTTAGCTGAAGCCTTAGAGTCTGATAGAGAAGCATCAGACACTGTTATTGAAGCCCCATTCATTGTAAGTGAAGCCCCAGACACTGTTATTAGGACCCAAGACATTGTAACTGAAATTACAACTACCGTTAGTGAAGCCCCAGACATTGTTAGTACTAAGGCCCAAGATACCATAAACAAAACTTCAGATATTGTTAGTGATTCTCCAAACGCTGTTAGTGAGAGCGTAGATACTGTTAGTAAAATCCCAGACTTTGTTAGTGAAATCACAGAGACTGAGACCCCGGATATTGTTAGTGAAACCTCACACACTGCTAGGGAAACTCCAGAGATTGTTAGTGAAGCCTCAGACACTATCAGGGAAGCCACAGCGATTGTTAGTGAAGCCTCAGACACTATCAGGGAAGCCACAGAGACTGTTAGTGAAGCTTCAGACACTATCAGGGAAGCCACAGAGATTGTTAGTGAAGCCTCAGACACTATCAGGGAAGCCACAGAGACTGTTAGTGAAGCCTCAGACACTGCTCCAGAAGCCACAAGCACCCTCAATGAAGCAGCTTTGAGAATAACCCCTTACATTGTCAGAGAAAACTTAAACACTGTATTAGAAGCCCTAGACTCTGTTCAGAAAACCTTGGGCATTGTAGATGAAACCTCTGACACTATTAGAGAGTATCCATCCAATGCTATTAGTGAAGTCCCAGATACCGTTAGCGAAGCCTCACATACTGTTGGTGAAGCCCCACATACCGTGAGTGAGGCTTCGACAGCTGCTTCTGTAGACAGCCCAAGTGTAACCACCACAGTCTCCCAACCTTCTACCCCGGAAACCCTCGCCAGTGCTTCCGAAACCCCTCCCGCTTCCCCAGAACCCTTTGTCGACGACCACACTCTCACCACCACCACCACCACTTCTACCACTACTTCCGGGTACGACCATCGCAACGACCTCCTCCTCGTCCACCGTGAGTCGCGACCTTCAGACGCGAACTGGAACCTCTTCAACGGAAGTGGTGCGTTGATTGGGTATTCGCTCGTAGCCTGTGTCGTAGAGGTGCTGCCTGTGTCCCTAGACTGTAACGTAGACTGGCTCGAGAGAGTGTGGGAATTCTTAGACTGTAGCTCGGATATGTGCCACGATATAGTGCTTTTGTCTGCCTGTAGTAACATAGGCGTGTTGTTCAGCGACCCTCTAACCTGTAGTGTAGACGTGTGTCGGTGTGTGTTTTCTTTAGAGAACATTAATCTAGCCACGTCCCTGTCCAGTACCGGCTCCGAGGTCCTGACGGGAGCCACTTGTGTCACTTGTCAGAGGGATATCCGGTGCCTTGGCAGAACGGGGGAGGAAAAGGGAGCCAGAACGGGAAGAAAAAGTGTGTACAGAGATAAGGGTTAAAGAAAAGCAAGAGAAAACTCAAAGCATTCATTTATTTTGAGTTTTAACGACGGCGCAACACCTATCGAGTACGGGCACCCTGGAGAGGCCACGTAACTCGCCCTCGACCCACCACCACCTCGGCCTCGAGGACGACCCTCTGGACGACCCGAGGCTGAGTGTGGCGGCGTTGCGGCCCCGCTCTTGGTCCGGCGGTGAGGCTGGGATGACCTCCGGTCCACGGCAGGAGGATGAGAGCGAGGGTGAAGGTGAGTCGACATCGCCTTCCCTCTCCTTCGGCGTCCGGAGGTCGCTAAGGGCGCTTTTTGGATCCCTCGGAAAGGGCAGAGGACGACAGCGGAAGTCCGCGCCAGAGACGCGATGGCCCGGAGCACAGAAGGATGGGCGGAAACCGAAGCCGAGCGAGAGACCGCGGAGTCAGTTCTACGTCGAGCTTCCCAGCGACACGACCTACGACTCCTCCGCTCCGGATCCTCGGCCAGTCATCGTCGTCACTCCCGCGCGCGCCCAGACTCTCCCCGCCGGACTCTCGCCCTCGTCCATGCTGTGCCTGCCACCCGTGGCCACGCGTCCGCCGCCGCCGTCCGTGGGGTCTCACCGCAACCGCTTTACGCTCCCCCCCTCGCCAAACGCTAGAGTAGGCGAGAGGGAAGCAGTAGGTGAACGCCGCACATGCGCACAAGGTCAGGACCTCACGCAAGGTCACGAAAGGCGCGGCAGGAGGCCGCACATGCAGCTGGGCGTCTTAGTCATACCTGAGTCACTCACGGAGACGCCGGCCTACAGGCGGAGACTCGGCCTCGCTGACGAAGAGTTTCCTCTTCCGAGAAGCTCCAGCGATTCCGC
>NW_028234427.1:27230174-27245174 GCF_977035675.1 Penaeus japonicus | reverse complement strand
TCCCACCCACCTCTCTCTCTACGGTCCTCTCTCTCTCTCCTCAACTTCATCCTCTCGTCATCCCTCCTCACTCTCTCTCTAACACAAATCCTACACCTCACCTATCCTCCTCCTCACTCACCCTCCTCCCCTCCTCGTCCCTCCAATCTCTCTCTTCTTCTCCCTTCTTCCGCCTCCTCAAGCCCGCTTCTCTATCTTCCCCACTCACTCCACCGACCTTCCGTCTCATTCCCTCCGCCTCTTCGAATCTCTCCACTCCTCCCCATCCGCCCGTCCTCCTTCCTACTCTCCCCAAGACCACCCCTCCTCCCATCTCCCGCCCCCCTCTCCCCTACTTTCCTCCTCTCTTCACCCATCTCCCTCTCATATCTACTGTCTCCCCTCCCCTCTTTCTCCCCCTTCCTCACATCCTCTCTCCTCCCTCCTCGACCATTCCTTCTCTCTCTCATCCATCACTTCTCACAAGCTTTCCCCCCAGGTATCTACCATACAATCTCTCCCTCCCTCAGAGGCTCCTCACCCTCCTCACACTCCTCGTTCCTTCCCTCTCCTCTCCCACACTCTCCTCCCCAGCACCTATCCTCTCCTCTTCTCCATCTCCCACTCTCCTCCTCACTCATCACTACCCCTCCTTCCTCCTCTTCTCTACCACTCCTACGCCTATAACTCCAACTCCCGTACGTCCCTCTCATCCCTCCTCCTCTCATACTCCTCCTCTCTCTCTCTCCCTATCTTCTCCCCCGTTCTCTATCATCTTCTTCCTCCATCTCTCCCTTCCCTCCCTCTCCTCTTCCCCTTCCTCTCGTCTCTCTCTCCCCTTCCTCTTCGTCTCCTCCTTCTGCATCCTCTCCCTCTCTCCACTCACCTCCAATTCTGCCCACCTCCCTCTCTCTCACTCATCTCTCCCTCCATCTCCCTTCCTCTCTCCTCCCCTCCTCCCTCTCCCACCTTCCCGCTCCACTCTCTCTACCCTATCCTCCGTATCCTCCTTCATCATCTACTCGTCCGTCAATCCTAACATCCCCCTCTGCTCCCCTACCCCCCTCTCTCTATTCCCTCCCCTCTCTCCATCATCTCATCTCCCTCTCCATTCCTCCCCATCGTCTTTCCTTCTCTCCTCCTTCCTCTCCTCCTCACTCCACTCCTACTCATCTCCCCACTCCACTCACTCTTCTCCTCTCACGCCCTCCTCTCATCTCTTCTCTTCCGTCCTAAATCCTCCCCCACCCATCTCCCCTCTCATTCGTCCATCCCTCTCTCCTTCGCTTTCTCTCTCTCTACCTATATCTCTCCTCATCCTCTTCTATCCCCCCCTTCCATCACCCATCTCATCCACTCTCCTCTCCTCCTCTCTTCTCCTCCTTCCTCATCTCCCTCATCATCCAGCTCTCTCTACATCCATCATTCTCCCTCCCTCGTCCTCTCATTTCCTCACCCACTCACCTCTCCACAATCTCTTCCCCCTGCAAACCATCTCTCACTACTCACACAGCCCGATCCTCTCTCTTCCTCCCCTTACTCCTCACCCTCCCTCTCAATCCTCTCCCTCCTCCTTTCTCTCACCACCATTCCTCCTCTCCTCAACCCTCCTCTCTCCTTCTCCTCTTCCCTTCACCCATCCTCACCTCCTACCTTCATCCTCCTCACTCTTTCCATCCTCATCCTCACTCCTCTCATCTCCACCCCTCCTCATCCTCCTCTCCAACCATTCTTCCCTCCTCTCCTCCCTCTCCGCTTCTCCTCTCCCCTCTACCTTTCATCTCCTCCTCCCCTTTCCCCCCATCCTCACATTCTCCCCGGAACTCCCCTCCATCCCACATTTCCTCCTCCCTTCTACTCATTCCCGCCTCCTCCTCCTCCCTCTTCTCCCCTTCCCCTCCCCTCCTCCCATCCTCCATCGTCTTCTCTCCCTCTCTCACACTCCTTCATCCACTCTCATATCTTTCTCCCTCACAACCCATCCACCACCTCCCTCGTCATGCACTACCCCTCCCGTAAAACTCTCTCTCCCGCGCATCCTCTCATCTTCTTCCGCTCCTCTCCCCCCTCCAATGCTCATCTCCCCCCATCTCCTCCTCTCTATCTCCAACTCTTTCACCCTTGTTCCTCATCAGATCGCGAATCCCCGCCCCTCCCCTCCTCCTCATTCCCTCTGCTTATCTCCCCCTCTTTCTCACGAGTCCTCTCCTCCTCTTTCCGCCTATCTTCATTCCTCTCAGTCTCACCGCGCTCTGACTCTGACTCCTCCTGCATCCCCTCTCTTAATTTATCATCCATCCATCTTGATTATATCTCTCAAATCATCTACAATCATCCCAATGACTAATCGCCTCCTATTTCTATACTCGCTACGACTCATATATTATCTTCCCTATACTCCCTCAGACTCTACTCCTTTCAATCTCTACGCAATTCCTACCTCTTCTCAGAATTCTTCCCTCTAGCTTCAAGTATCTGTTCTCCCTCCTCCGTCTTCTCACTCTCTGTTCCCCTCCTCTTCATCTCCTCCATCTCTCTCCTCTTAACTTCGCTAAAACTCACCTCATCCCTATCCCCTTCCGCCACATCCTAAACCCTCTCTCCCTCCAATTCAGATTCTTCCCAACTCTCTCTTCCTCTACGCTCTCCATTCCTCCCGAAATCCCTCACTCTTACATCATCATATCACTTCTCTTCCACTCAGAAACATAAACCCCCCGACTACTGCCACCACATCATTCTCAATTCACCAATCTCTACTCACGTCTCTCCTCCAGTCTGTCATCTCTCACTCTCCTCCACGTCCAAATCTCTCCTCTCAATTCCTTATTCTCCATCTCTCCCATGACAGTCCTATCTCTCCTCCCCCCCCAGATTCCCATCTCCAGCCTCTCTTCGATTCCCTCCCATCGGTCTCTCCTCCACATAACAACCTCCATCTCCTCTTCATCACATATCATCTCTCGTCCTCACCTCTCTTCACCCTTCTTTCTCTCATCTTCTCTCACTTCCTCATCCTCACTTCTCGCATCCTGTAGATGTATGGTCTGTTCGAGGGGGGAGCTCTCACATAGCCCTCTCCAACGTCGTCACTTCCTCTCCTCGTCATCTCACTCCTCTCCCTTCATCACCCGTCTTCGTGTCCTCGTTCGCTATCCCCTCATTCCTCTCACCCCTTCCCCTCTCCGATTTCTTTCCTCCTATCACTCCTCGTCTCTCTCCAGCAACTCATCCTCCCTACTCCCATCACCCAATCCCCTCACATACTTCTCTCAACTCTCCATACATCCCATTCATCCATTCTCCCTTCACCCATCCTCCTCTCCCACTCAGCGATATCACTTCTCTCTTCACGTTCTCCAAACTCCTCTCCCTTTCTCATGTCTCAAAACTATTCCGTCCCTCATCGCCAAGCAACCCTCAACACATCCCTCTCTCACTCCCCTTCCAGTTCGGTGATCTCCATATCGCTCTCTATCGTCCCATCTCATCATCCCAATTCAATGATCTATCGCCTCTACCCCTACCCCCCTCATTATCCATCTCAACCACCATCTCATCCATTCGATTCATCTCGATTTTAGGAACATCCTTTATGCAGATCACTCATCTCTCCTCTCTCTTCTCTCCCAAATTAATCACCACTCCCTCTTCCTCTAGTCCTTTTTCTTGCATGAGCCTTAGCTCGTCAAACCTTCCTCATCAAATCCCACCAAGTCTCTAATCCATATCGTCCATCTCGCTTCAATCTTCCCGCCACTCCCCTCCATCCCGGCTCCCACCTATTTTCTCAAACTCTCTTCTTCTCTTCCTCTCTCTCGAATCACATCTCCTTCACCTCTCACTCTCTCTCTACTCTCTCTCATAACTCCACTCCAATGCCATAAGCCATCATACTCTTCTCCTACTCTCCCTCACCCCTTTACCCGATCCCTCCTCTCTCCACACCTCTCTATCCTCAAATACTCCCCCCATCGATCCTTCCGTCGGATCTTACACTTAGCCTCACCTCTTCCCTCATCTTCCTTATCTCTACCACCCTCTCACCAACTCCCCTCACCTCTCCCTCTTCTCTCTCCCTCTCCTAGTCACGAAATCTATATAATCGTCATTCATCCTCCCATCTCACTCTCCCTCACTCTCCAATATTCTCCCCTCATCTCTCTCGCTCCCCTACTACTCATTTGGTCTCGTCCCTCCTTCTCTTCTCTCATGTCGTTCTCTCATCTCCTCTCTCTCCCGCCCGCACTCTCTCTCCTTTTCGTTCAACTCATAATTCCGCATTTCCATTTCAGCACCTCGCTTTCCAAACTTCCCTCTCTCCATTAATGTTACTCTACATCCTCTCGCTCCCTTAATCTCTCACCTCTCTTCGGTATCAGTCTCTCATCCTTCTGTTCCTCCGTCACGTCCTCTCCTTTCTTTCCTTCATACTCGCTCTATATTATAGCTCTCACTCTCTCTCTCTCTCCTCCAATCCTCTCTCATTCCTTGCCTCAAATTAGTCCCCTTTTCCTCCCTGTCCATCCCTCCTCCTCCTGCCATTTCAATCATCATCAACTCGAATCATTCTCCCAATAATTATTCCTCTCCGCATCAACTACTCCATATCATCCATCTGCTCTTCTCTCCTCCTCTCTCTCTCCTCCTCTTCCCGACCTCGGCTCTCTCTTCTCTCACTCTCTCTCCTCTCCTCACTCTCTCCTTCCTATAGACTCTCCATCTATGAATCCTCTCTCCTCCCCCTCGCTCCCATGTCGTCACCCTCCTCTTTTCTCTCACATCTCAAAACTCTTCATCTCACCTCTCGCAGTCACTCTCCATCGCATCGCAACACCCTCATCCCATCTGACAATTCTTTTATCTCTCCTCTCTCTCTCTCGAGTCACTCTCACGTCAACTCGCTCTCTCTCTCTACTCTCTCATCATCTCTCACATCTTCTCCAGCCTCTCTCCAAAACCTCTCTCTCCTTCCTTCGCTCTCGTTCTCCTATTCCTCCACTATCCTCTACATCTCGAACTCTTCTCTCTCTCCTCATCGTCACTCTCTCCCCCCTCTCTCCTATCCTCATTCTCACATCAACTCAAACCACTTCCATGACGTTCCATCCTTCCTCCTATCTCCTCACCCTCTCCTATTCAGTACCCTCAGCATGGCTCCCTTCCACCTCTCTCATCACTACACTCCTCTCTCTCCCCCAAAATCCATCTCCTCGTCATACGGCCCTTCTCTCCCATCCATCTCTCTCATACCATCAAAATCCCTCCCACAACTCGCCCTTCTCCGTCACCTCAATCGCTCTCATTATTCTCTCTGCCCCCTTCTCTCTCAGGTTTCTCCCTCATATACCGTCTCTCCTCAATCTCTCAATCCCACTACTCAGGGTGTATTCATCTCCTCTCTCGAAAGCTCTCCCTCACTCTCCTCAACACTCGCTCTCTTCTCTCTCGTCACCCTCTCTCATCATTATAACAAATCATGTATCATTTCACTTCCTCCCCTCTTCTCTTGTGATCATCCTCTCCTTCCCTCTTCCTCTCCCCGATCACGACACCATCTACCTCTTATCCTCGGTCCTATCAATCCTCATCCCATCTGCATCGTCTCTCTGCAATAGATAACTGTCGTCGACTCCATCTCTCTCTCTAGTCTTCTCCCTCATTTCCCACGTGTCCGTCTCTCTGCATCTACCCGTTCAGCCTTCTCTCCACATGCTTCCCATCCCTCACCCACTGCTCTCCTATCATCTTCTCGTAACTCTCCATCCATCACCCGTCTCTCTCACGATTCTCTCTCCTCTCTCCTCGAAAGACCTTCTACTACCATTACCTTTACGTTTACAGTACTCGTGATAGCTGATAAGATGTTGTTTGCACTGATAAGGAAAGCGTGTGTAGTTCCCTTGTAAGCAATGGTTCTCTTTCAGGTGATTGTGAAATTAATGTGTTATATGTACGATAAATATGTGTACACTTTGAATGGATGAGTTATGGAAAAAATATATTTTGGAAACAGTTCAGGTAACGTTTTTTTGTTCAGTGGTATGAAATAAAGTTTTTAGAACAAGAAAGAAATGGGATTAAACACAAACACATACGCGCGCACACAAACACATACACACACACACACACACAGATAAGAGAGAGAGAGAGAGAGAGAGAGAGAGAGAGAGAGAGTGGAATGACGAGAGAGGATGTCAGAGAGATAGAGACGGAGTGATGACGAGAGAGAGAGAAGAAGGACGTAGAGAGAGAGAAATACAACTTAAAAGACAAACCTACAGTATGACAACATCCTTTTTATATTGAACATGGTCGACACAGAAAACAATGAAGTTACCCTTAGGGCGACATCCCTTCACTTCCTCAGGGTCCGAGTGAGAAGGGGGTGAGAGTAAGGGGGGGGTGCGCTGAGTCAGGGAGTGTGAGTCAGAGTATGAGCTAAGGCGCGCGCGAGTATGTGTGTGTCAACGTTTGTCATGAGATGTTTGCGAAATGATGAGAAAGGGGCAGGGGGGGAGGGGGGTACGAGAAGGAGGAGGAGGAAGCGGAAGAAGGGAAGGAAGTGGAAACGAAGAAGTAAACAGCGGAGGTAGAGAGAGAAGACTAGGGAGAAGATGACATGAAAGAAAGATGAGAATGAGCGCGCGCGCGCGTGTGTGTGTGTGTGTGTGTGTGTGTGTGTGTGTGTGTGTGTGTGTGTGTGTGTGTGTGTGTGTGTGTGTGTTTCTGTGTGTTTGCGCGTTGTGTTTGTGCGTGTGAGAAAGAGTGAGAGAGACAGAGAGACAGACAGACAGACAGATAGCTAGCCAGACAAACAGACAGAGACAGATAGAGTGAGAGACAGAGACAAAGAGACCAGCCAATCCCAAGGTGGAGGAGCTGTTATGATGACGTCACCGTATAGCACCTGCCCTCGCTCGCTGGGAAATCCCGATTGCGTAAAAATAACCTTCACACGCTGCTCATTCAGAGGGAGAGATTTTCGAGCAAAATGTGAGTGATAGATATTGCCAGGAAAGGTAAAAACATCTAGAATGATATACCATGACGACCATGATAATTATGATGATAGGGAACGTATAATTGTAGTTTATTGCTCTATTTTTATGCATTTCGTGTCCATGAAGTAACCCTGTACGTATGAACAAGAAAAAAAAACATTTCATTTTCACTCGGAAATCCATATCCCAAACATCCTTGCATTCACCAGAATATATATTTAAAATGTATAAGCTTACACCGACCAGTAAAAAATAACCATTCAGAATAACTTGAAAACTTCCCACTCTAAATGATTACGTCAAATAGCGCAACATCAAAACGTTCCACCACCAGTACATGCTATGCAGATTCCCAGAAGTGGAACCCGAGTGTCACTGTTCCACATGTGTTTTCCAAATGGAGCTCGTAAGAACGATTAGCCAGGTGGGAGGGAGGGAAGTTACCAAGGCCCTCGCTTTGGGTACGAAAGGAAATGGGGGGGAGAGAGAATGGTGATATAGTTAATGAGGGAATTGTGGTGTATGATGATTGTGATACGATAGTGACAGTGGTAATGGTGGTTTACTTAATTAGGGAATTGTGGTGTATAATGATTGTGATACGATAGTGACAGTGGTAATGGTGGTTTACTTAATTAGGGAACTGTGGTGTATAATGATTGTGATACGATAGTGACAGTGGTAATGGTGGTTTACTTAATTAGGGAACTGTCGGGTATAATGATTGTGATACGATAGTGAGAGTGGTAATGGTGATATAGTTAATGAGGGAACTGTGGTGTATAGTGATTATGATACGATAGTGACATTGGTAATGGTGGTTTACTTAATTAGGGAACTGTCGGGTATAATGATTGTGATACGATAGTGAGAGTGGTAATGGTGATATAGTTAATGAGGGAACTGTGGTGTATAGTGATTATGATACGATAGTGACATTAGTAATGGTGATATATTAATTAGGGAACTGTGGTGTATAATGATATATGATACGATACCGACATTTGTAATGGTGATATAGTTAATGAGGGAACTGTGGTGTATAGTGATTATGATACGATAGTGACATTAGTAATGGTGATATATTAATTAGGGAATTGTGGTGTATAATGATTGTGATACGATAGTGACAGTGGTAATGGTGATATATTAATTAGGGAATTGTGGTGTATAATGATTGTGATACGATAGTGACAGTGGTAATGGTGATATATTAATTAGGGAATTGTGGTGTATAATGATTGTGATATGATAGTGATAGTAGTAATGGTGGTTTAGTTGCTTAGGGAATTGTGGTGTATAATGATTGTGATACGATAGTGACAGTGGTAATGGTGGTTTACTTAATTAGGGAACTGTCGGGTATAATGATTGTGATACGATAGTGAGAGTGGTAATGGTGATATAGTTAATGAGGGAACTGTGGTGTATAATGATTGTGATACGATAGTGAGAGTGGTAATGGTGATATAGTTAATGAGGGAACTGTGGTGTATAATGATTGTGATACGATAGTGACAGTGGTAATGGTGGTTTACTTAATTAGGGAACTGTCGGGTATAATGATTGTGATACGATAGTGAGAGTGGTAATGGTGATATAGTTAATGAGGGAACTGTCGGGTATAATGATTGTGATACGATAGTGAGAGTGGTAATGGTGATATAGTTAATGAGGGAACTGTGGTGTATAGTGATTATGATACGATAGTGAGAGTGGTAATGGTGATATAGTTAATGAGGGAACTGTGGTGTATAATGATTGTGATACGATAGTGAGAGTGGTAATGGTGATATAGTTAATGAGGGAACTGTGGTGTATAATGATTGTGATACGATAGTGAGAGTGGTAATGGTGATATAGTTAATGAGGGAACTGTGGTGTATAATGATTGTGATATGATAGTGATAGTAGTAATGGTGGTTTAGTTGCTTAGGGAATTGTGGTGTATAATGATTGTGATACGATAGTGACAGTGGTAATGGTGATATAGTTAATGAGGGAACTGTGGTGTATAATGATTGTGATACGATAGTGAGAGTGGTAATGGTGATATAGTTAATGAGGGAATTGTGGTGTATGATGATTGTGATACGATAGTGACAGTGGTAATGGTGGTTTACTTAATTAGGGAACTGTCGGGTATAATGATTGTGATACGATAGTGAGAGTGGTAATGGTGGTTTAGTTGCTTAGGGAATTGTGGTGTATAATGATTGTGATACGATAGTGACAGTGGTAATGGTGGTTTACTTAATTAGGGAACTGTCGGGTATAATGATTGTGATACGATAGTGAGAGTGGTAATGGTGATATAGTTAATGAGGGAACTGTGGTGTATAGTGATTATGATACGATAGTGACATTAGTAATGGTGATATATTAATTAGGGAACTGTGGTGTATAATGATTGTGATACGATAGTGACATTAGTAATGGTGATATAGTTAATGAGGGAATTGTGGTGTATAATGATTGTGATACGATAGTGACAGTGGTAATGGTGATATAGTTAATGAGGGAATTGTGGTGTATAATGATTGTGATACGATAGTGACATTAGTAATGGTGATATAGTTAATGAGGGAATTGTGGTGTATAATGATTGTGATACGATAGTGACAGTGGTAATGGTGGTTTACTTAATTAGGGAACTGTCGTGTATAGTGATTATGATACGATAGTGATAGTAGTAATGGTGATATAGTTAATGAGGGAACTGTGGTGTATAGTGATTATGATACGATAGTGACATTAGTAATGGTGATATATTAATTAGGGAACTGTGGTGTATAATGATTGTGATACGATAGTGACAGTGGTAATGGTGGTTTACTTAATTAGGGAACTGTGGTGTATAATGATTGTGATACGATAGTGACAGTAGTAATGGTGATATAGTTACTGAGGGAACTGTGGTGTATAGTGATTATGATACGATAGTGACATTAGTAATGGTGATATATTAATTAGGGAACTGTGGTGTATAATGATTGTGATACGATAGTGACATTAGTAATGGTGATATAGTTAATGAGGGAACTGTGGTGTATAATGATTGTGATACGATAGTGAGAGTGGTAATGGTGATATAGTTAATGAGGGAACTGTGGTGTATAATGATTGTGATACGATAGTGACAGTGGTAATGGTGGTTTACTTAATTAGGGAACTGTCGGGTATAATGATTGTGATACGATAGTGAGAGTGGTAATGGTGATATAGTTAATGAGGGAACTGTGGTGTATGATGATTGTGATACGATAGTGACAGTGGTAATGGTGGTTTACTTAATTAGGGAACTGTCGGGTATAATGATTGTGATACGATAGTGAGAGTGGTAATGGTGATATAGTTAATGAGGGAACTGTGGTGTATAGTGATTGTGATACGATAGTGAGAGTGGTAATGGTGATATAGTTAATGAGGGAACTGTGGTGTATAATGATTGTGATACGATAGTGAGAGTGGTAATGGTGATATAGTTAATGAGGGAACTGTGGTGTATAATGATTGTGATACGATAGTGACAGTGGTAATGGTGGTTTACTTAATTAGGGAACTGTGGTGTATAATGATTGTGATATGATAGTGATAGTAGTAATGGTGGTTTAGTTGCTTAGGGAATTGTGGTGTATAATGATTGTGATACGATAGTGACAGTGGTAATGGTGGTTTACTTAATTAGGGAACTGTCGGGTATAATGATTGTGATACGATAGTGAGAGTGGTAATGGTGATATAGTTAATGAGGGAACTGTGGTGTATAGTGATTATGATACGAGAGTGACAGTGGGAATGGTGATATATTAATTAGGGAACTGTGGTGTATAATGATTGTGATACGATAGTGATAGTAGTAATGGTGGTTTAGTTGATTAGGGAATTGTGGTGTATGATGATTGTGATACGATAGTGACAGTGGTAATGGTGGTTTACTTAATTAGGGAACTGTCGGGTATAATGATTGTGATACGATAGTGAGAGTGGTAATGGTGATATAGTTAATGAGGGAACTGTGGTGTATAGTGATTATGATACGATAGTGACATTAGTAATGGTGATATATTAATTAGGGAACTGTGGTGTATAATGATATATGATACGATACCGACATTTGTAATTGTAAATAGATTAATTTGGGAAACTGATGAGTAATGACTATATGAGGATGATAGTAGTGGCAATGATAGTCACAATGGTAATGTATAAGGATAACAGTCTTTATAATTTGGATAAAAGGAACGATTGTAATGTCATTGGACATGATGATGATGATATTAGCATTATAACCAACATCATAAAAACATAAATAAACTCAAGTTGAAAATTATAATACGGTGATTGAAAATAGTGATTTTGATAAGCGAATGATCATGTTGACAACCTCCAGACGAGCAACGCATAGTTATTCGAAGTTAATTATTATTGATTAAGAGAAAATGTTGCATTATATTTGTTGGATGTGATCTTCATTATTAGATTATGTAATTATCGTAGTGTCGATTTTGGGTAACGTTTATGAAAGGAAAAAGTATTTGCTTACTATTACTCTCTCGTAGAGTATGCCATCCGGTTATGTAGTGTGTGTGTGTGTGTGTGTGTGTGTGTGTGTGTGTGTGTGTGTGTGTGTGTGTGTGTGGGTGTGGGTGTGTGTTAGTGTGTGTGTGTGTGTGTGTGTGCGTGTGCGTGTGCGTGTGTGTGCACTCGTTTATGACACAACACAGATACAAAAACAAAGAAACATACACAGACCGAGAAAAAGAAACAGTGAGACCGAAAGAAAAAACGAAGCCCAAACTCATCAAAGAAAAGAAAAAAAAAGAGAATAAAAAGAGAAGAAGAGAAGACGTGAGAGCCAGATTTAAAAAAGAGCGGCGACAGCTTCGCAAACCGCATCCCTCCCTTTCCTTGCGTGTGTGGAGCAGATGTCCGGCGGCGTCGGCGGTGACGAGTCCGCGTGCCGAGAAACGCATTCTGCATCATTTCCGTAACGCGGGTCGTTGTCTAAGGGTCATAGAAATCACTTGTGTGTATTTTGTTATTATTATTATTATTATTTATGTCATTCTTGTGATAATTACCATTGTAATTTCATGATCATTATTATTATTATCATCATCTAAATGCATTTACGATTATAAGGGACGGGATGCGAAGGCGTGTGTTTGTGTGTGTGTGTGTGTGTGTGTGTGTGTGTGTGTGTGTGTGTGTGTGTGTGTGTGCATTCGTGTTTGTGTTCGTGTGTTCTGTGGAGGAGGTCTGAAAATGTATGTCTGTATATAAGGAGGGAGTATCTAAACGGAAGCATGTGTGTGCCGGAGGGGGGAGGGTCTGAATGTGGGCGTGTGATTGTGACTGAAAGTATGTATCTTTGTATGTCAGTGTGGGTGTGTCTGACTGTATTTTGGTTTGCGCTTCCGTCTGTTCTTTTGTTGAGTTTAAGGTGTCGACGAGTCTTTTGTTGGTCTCGTTCTGTATCCAGGGGGTTGGCGATTTTTCTGTTATTAGTGTTGTGGTTTTCATTATCATATGTAGTAGTATTATTAATGGTGATTATTGTTTTCTATATTGTTATTGTCATTATAGTTATTATGATATCATTGTTCTTATTGTTATTATTATGTGATTATTATAATTATTATCAGTATTTATTGCAATCACTGATATTGTTTCTATTGTTATTATTATAATATTAATTATTATTACTATTTATCATCATCATCACTGTTATCACCATTATTGCTATTATCGTTATCATTATCAACATTATCACCATTATTAGAGTTTTATTAAACATATAAATTGATTCTGGAAATCTGAATGCCGATTTATATCGAATTGATAAAGATTTCTCTTATCATTGGCAGAACGACGGTACAAAGATAAGAAAATTAACATGACAATGAATATGAACGGATAAGGAGATACACGATATTCTTAGTAATATATATTTTTAATTTGAGATCAATTCAGTTTTAGGATGATGCTGTATTCGTGTCTCTTATTGCATCGCCCTCTTTCTATCTATATTTCTGTTTGTCGCCAATCATCTTTCTGTCTTCCCCCCCCCCCTCTCTCTCTCTTTCTCTTTCTCTCTCTCTCTCTCTCTCTCTCTCTCTCTCTATATATATATATATATATATATATATATATATATATATATATATATATATATATATATATATATCCCTCCCTCCCTCTCAATCTCTCTCTCTGCTATCTTTCTCTTTCCCTCTCGTAATCCCACTTTCCCTCCCTCTCCCTCCATAATAGACAAAGAAAACAATACAATAGCCAAATACAACAGAAACATCTTTTTTAAAAATATCTTTTACTTTCAGACCAACTTCATGAAGCTTCTGGCCCTTCAAGACCGCCTTGGGAGGAACGCCACAGCCGCCTCCACCACCTCCTCCTCCTCTCCCCCCGGGGACACCAACAGCCTCAGCAACAGCACCAGCAGCAGCGGCGGCGGCGGCACCAACAGCACCAACAGCCGAGGCCCTTCCTACGAGCTGGTCAGGCCCGGCCGCTACCTGCTGAAGGAGGGCGAACTCATGAAGTTGTGTCGGAGAGGCATGCAGCCCCGGTACTTCATCCTGGTGAGTGAGGAGGGCGCTGTTATCGTCGCTTGTTCGCTTGTTATCTCTTCTTTGACTTCTTCTTTTTTGTTCTTCTTGTACTTTTTGTTTTGGGGATCTTTATTTTGATTTCCTTTCGTGTTTTGTTTGTGTGTCTTTGTGTGTGCGTGTGTGTGTGTGTGTGTGTGTGTGTGTGTGTGTGTGTGTGTGTGTGTGTGTGTGTGTGTGTGTGTGTGTGTGTGTGTGTGTGTGTGTGTGTGAATGCGTGCGCTCGGGCTTGGATATGTGTGTTTATGCATGGTTTACTCTTTCATCACCTTTTATGGAAAAGAGTTTGTCTGTTTTCGCTCGCTTTCTGTTTGTTCCTCTTTCCTCATCACCGGCATCTTAATTACTTTTTTACATATCAATAGCATCCGTTAGTCGCTATAACACCAAGGAAAGAGAATGGATCTCACACCATTTAGAAGTGAAAAGAGTGACTTGCCTCTCCGCTCGCTGACCGTTATCTCCAAGCGAAGAATTTGAATTGTTTTGAAATATTGAGTGAAATGTAAATCTGTTTATAAAAGAGAGAGTGACAGATACAAAGAGACAAACAGGCATACTGGCGTATGGAGTGACATATGAACGGACGAACAGACGAAGTCAGACAGACAGACAGACAGACAGGTAGAACAGACAGAGATAGGCAGACGGATAGACATAGTGGCAAGCGAAGCGCACCAAGCACTCCATAGGTAGTTTATCAGATACGCAATTAGGCTTACAGGATAGTCTAATGACCTGATTTGATCATTTTCAGAGATACTTGTCGACAGGATGTGTCAACGATGCTATTTGTCTATTTTTTTCGCCATGAGATATTTGGTCATCCTAATAAGTATCAAGAACTTATTTAAAGTAATGAAATTACTATGAAAGTATTTCTTGAGTGGGAACACATTGAATATTTTACGAACAGGAAAGTTAACTTGAATGTGCGATAAGTAAAGACAATGCCTAATATTGGTATTCCTAGCACGCGCGCGCGCATCCTGAACTTTACCACACACAGTAATGATATCATGACGATAAACATATAGCTGATGTTGAAACTGCTATCACTCCATTCACCTGACCACAATGGGAGTGAGTGAAAGACAGACAGATAATGAGACAGACAATGAGAAAGGCACGAGGCAGGTAAAGGTAGAAAGTGAAGCAGCAAGAAGTAAGAGTGAAACAGGGGCTAACAGACAGGCATACTAAAAGATAGGCGCCGAAGTACAGTCATCTTAGGCAAAGACAAAAAACATACAAACAAAAAGCAAGACAAACAGACAGGAAACCTAATACCGCAAACGTGAGGGGAAAAAAAAACATTAAGGCGTAGGCGAAGGACAACCAAAAAGCCAATGGAGAGAGAGACAGAGGGAGAGGGCGACAGGGCT
>NW_028234427.1:27222674-27225174 GCF_977035675.1 Penaeus japonicus | reverse complement strand
GTGCTTGTGGCAAGGTTTGGAGTCTTTTATTTTGTTTTATTAATTTTGTTTAATTTGTCATTTATTGTCATTCATATCAATTGTAGTGTACTAGGACTACCACTGGAAGTAGTGATGTTTGTCGTGTGATGATGACAATAGGTTCTTTTTAAAATTTTAAATATTTGTATATGTGTGTACCTGTATAATTCAGCATTCACTTAAAAAGATTACTCAAGTATAATATTAAGTGTATTTTTTATTTAATACACTAAATAGTATATAGTAATTTTTATATCTACTAAATATTAAAGTTTTTAATTACTGGTGTATAAAAGTGTGTATGAAGTGTGAAATACATTTATGTACTAAATTATGTACTAAAGGAAATATTTAACGTTGTTTTCCATGAACCTAGGTTGTGTGTGACCACTGTTCTTCCAACCGAGCTCCACTCCAGTACAAGAGGAACCAGGTGGCTCGAGTGTGTGACACCTGCTTCGAAGTCCTGCAGAAGGACTTTGAGAGCAAGTATGAGGGCTCGACAACTATTGATGACACGCAGGAAGCAAGGATGAGGAGGGTATCAAGTCTCAAGGCTCAGTTTAAGAGGGGGATCCGAGATAGCAACAGGAACAAGACCAGGAAAAAGGTGCCTGAGAGGCTGATGGAGGTAAGGGCAAGTTTCTCTCTCTCTCTCTCTCTCTCTCTCTCTCTCTCTCTCTCTCTCTCTCTCTCTCTCTCTCTCCTCCCTCTCTCCTCTCTCTCTCTCTCTCTCTCTCTCTCTCTCTCTCTCTCTCTCTCTCTCTCTCTCTCTCTCTCTCTCTCTCTCACCCCCCAGTCTCCCTCCCTCACCCCCTTTCCTGCCAACTATCTTCTCAAATATATCAACATAAAGCACAATACAGATAAGCAAACAGATCTTTCCACTTTTTTCTTCAACTTCCACCCTTATAGAATTTACACTAAAATTATCTTTTAGGTGTGCGCAAGTGACGAGGCCTCTCAGATGTGTGGTTACCTTAGGATGATGGTCAGGAGGTCATGGCGAAGAGGCTGGTTTGTCCTTAAAGACAGAGTTCTGTATGAATATCGAGCACCTGAAGATGTGTGTGCATTACAGAGCTTCCCTGTCTTAGGGTATGCGGTGGAAACGACACAGGTATGGCATATTATTGTCATCTTAGGGTATAAGAGGGAAAAGATTTTAGTATCTCTTTATTTTAATTTTAATTGTGCATGGGATTAAGGAACTCTAACAGGTGAACTCTATATCATTTGAGAGTTTAATCAATCAATTTTTTTTTGTTTTTTATCAAAATCACTTTTACTCACTGAGACTATAGAAATCCCTATGAAGATAACAGGTTATTCATTATCTTATTCAAAATAGATTTTTGGTTCACAAACTTATTCCCATCAGACTTGTTGATTCATGATTTTATTCAAATCAGACGTGTACATTGTATTTGCACTTCTCTCTCAGGACCGAGAGATGACGGAAGGAATCGACGCTTGTTTAGTCTTCCAGCTGACCCATTGCAACCAGCCTCCCCTCGTCTTCCAAGCTGACACTCCGCACTTAGCCGAGAAGTAAGCATTAAGCAGTTGATGGTGTGATAGATAGGTGGTGATAGCGATAAAAGTTTACATTAGTAATAAGTAATAATGATATAGAATGGTATATTTTGGACTATGTGCAAAAAAGGTATTTAGGGTTCATAGGTCCACTTGAAAATGCTTTTGATGACTGAGGAGAATTGAAGAGAGATAAATACAATTCATATCTTGATTTATTCACTGTAAAGTTGATATGACACCATCCATCACAAAATGGGTCAGAATATGAAGGGGCAAATTTAACCTTAAATAATTTTAT
Organism: Penaeus japonicus; assembly: GCF_977035675.1. Taxonomy (NCBI): domain Eukaryota; kingdom Metazoa; phylum Arthropoda; class Malacostraca; order Decapoda; family Penaeidae; genus Penaeus; species Penaeus japonicus. The sequence continues at coordinate 27,223,316 of NW_028234427.1, read as the reverse complement.
ACTCCTATGGTAATGCAGGTTATTTATTCCTTCAGTTGTGTAACTAGGGCATCATATCAAATACTAATTAGAATCACTTTGCTAATATATCATACCATAAGTCTAGAAATTAACAGAAAACATATCTTCAGATGCCCAGCCCAGGGCAAAGGGTTAAACAATTGTATTAAAACTGCATAGCAATGCACAGTAAAACATGATAGACACATTAACGTTTTGGATATCAATAATAAAATTATGTTCTGGCCATTTTTTGTCCATATCACATTTTGTTTGTCCAAGCTAAAAATGCTTCTATGCACATTTTGACTCATTTTGTGGTGGATTATCACATTTGTGAAAGTAGTTTAATTCATATAAGTTTGGCATATTTTAAATTCCGAAGTAAGAGTAAAAACATAAGGTGGTAAAAGGTGCCAGAAGAAACAAAGGAAATAGGAAGTAGGATAAAGAAAAAAGGGGACAGGACGTATGACAATTAATTCTTTAGAGAACTTACCTTTAGGATAATATATTAAGGAATCCATTTATGATATGTTACTATATTATATTATAATATTTGATTAACAGGTATTTTTAATGAATTATGATCAATAAAAGATATAATTTTGCTTTATTAACTCAACAAGGCAACCAGCTACA
>NW_028234427.1:27207674-27215174 GCF_977035675.1 Penaeus japonicus | reverse complement strand
GAACAGAAATAAAGGTTATGGGAATACATCAAATTAGAGAAATCCTTCTCTAATCTACTGTACACTGGTTTTGAATGAGAGTAAGTCAGGAGGTAGAAGAGATAAAAAACAAAAAAGACATATATGGGGGGAAAACAGTAAAATATTGGAAAAGCTAATGTAGACCTGGCACCAAGAACATATTAAGAGAACCTGGTCCCACAATACCACAACCACTTCATAGTGCAAATTACACAATGAAAAAAATGGAACATTATCTAAGCTATACTAATTGCAGCAGACATTCTGGACTTTAACTTCTATCCAGTTTGATTTCAACCTTATAATGGACAACTCCCCCTGAGCTAAATATAATACCTAGGTGCAACAAATGAATATAATTTATTCTAAGACTAGCTACTACTAGACTCACACAGATATGTTTTCCTGAACGAGAATCAACCAAGAAATAATCAGTGTAGACACAAAATCATCGTTTGCCTAAATCACAAGCCCACTGGTACTGCATTGGGAGAAGATTCATTCCTGCTCTTTTCTTCCCCTGCTCATGTTCACAAGAAATCAGCATATCTATATTTTCACTTGATCTATATTCGTCACTGGCTTTCGATAAACTCACTACACTATCAATGTCTACTAAGCATCTCCTTAACCCATTGGAGCTGGTTGACGAGATAGCACGTATTGTGGTTTTCGCGTCAGATGCCCGGGACGAGCTATGAGGGGAAGCCACACACTCGGGTAGAGTGAGCAGGCAGCCTAGGATCGTGGCTTGTGCGTCCGAGAATCTCAAGGCGTTTGGCTTATGCGTTCGAGAACCCCGGTATTGCGACCGTGCAAAGCCGGAACGGCCCCAGCGTGAATGGGTTAATTTACAAAGAGTGTCACAATAATACACCTCTTGATGTTTCCTCCTCACTTGAATACAAGGCTATTGTGTGCCGCTTTCAGAGGATGCCCTCTGGTAGCATTTAGATTTCTGGTGCTTCTTGTTCAAGAGACAGTGAAAGAATGTCATATACAAATAAAATGTTATCTATGACATTCTCACATCCAAATCCTATTGCAAAAACAACATACAAAGGAACCGTCTGGATGATGAATGTATACTTTCAAGTACTCTCATTGATTGATAAAGGTCACAAGAGAGAAGAGATGTATTTGACGCATTTCAAATTACTTTTCATTAAAAATAATAAGCAACGTGCTTATGCTTATGGTTTGCCTGTTAATTCCAGGGCCTTTCATTGGTCATCGTCTATATGAGAAAAGGTCCTCTAGGACTTTTTTTTTTTTCCATGAATAGCTCTTTTCCAAACATCAGATATAAATAAAATACAGCAGTTGATTGCCTATCAGTGAATGATGATGGATGTAGGAGTTACTTTAAGTGTTATATTTCTAAATCGTATTTTTATTTTCAATTTATACAACACAGATATTTGTATATATTCACAATTAACCCATTTGCGCCGGATGACATGCAGACTTCGTGGTTTTTGCGTCAGACGCTGGCGACAAGATATTTGGTCAAGGCCGGCACTCGGGGTGAGCAAGCAGACAGCCAGGCTCGCGGCTAGTGGTCACAGCATCAAGCAATCACTGAAGCCTCCATACCTGACACTGCTTAACACATTAACAACGGAGCTATTTTGGCTCTAAATGGTTGAAATGCCGGGATATTACCAACGCATAAGCCTAACGCCTCAGGATTCTCGGCAACGGCCATGTGCTGTATACCCGATCACCCAGCGTGCCGGCCAGGAGGATAGCCATGACTATATATCTTATCCTGGCGTCTGACCCTGGAACCACTAGACGTGACATCTTGTCACCTGTCGTTAACGGGTTAAGTGAAAACCAACTAACCTTCACAAATTATGTTCTAGTATGATAGTTTATAAACTTCCCTAAAGATCTGAAGTCACATTAGGTACCAAATCAAGCTCTATCTTGCCAACTTTGTTTGACTTTGCCATTGTGGAGGCTAAAGAAATTGCTTAATAATGTATCACTGCCATGGTAGCAGCCATCGGCAACGCTCAATCAGCTCTCGTAGAACTGATATGATCCTTGGAAATGATAGTTCTATGGGCCAAACCTTTCCCCAAAAAATTACACACAAGATATTACTTGCATGACATTATTGTAATACACAATTAGTAGCAGTATATTTCAGATGTTCACCCAGAATTTCCCTGAAATATTTCCAGCCCTCCTCAGCCATTAGCACTAACTTGTTCCAGAAGCTTAAATTACAATACAAGGACAGCAGACCTCACACGTAAGCAGTCTTGTAATAATATAATTAATAACTGATAGTAACTACCAGGAATAAAATGCCAGTACCAGCTCAGTTGATATTGGGAACCTTCAAATGCGATTTATCCAAAAGTTCACGTAAATAAAACTCAAAGAGCATCATCAACATTTGACAATAATGTTTCCTATAAAATAGCGGTTAAGCTGATAGAGGCCTCTATAAAACATCAATCCAAATATACAACAACCTTAAAGACACAATCTTAAAATAAGGAAATCCAGACAAGCGAAAGGATAAGCCAAGAAAATCCGTGAATTCAACCAAAACACAAGTCCTCTGACCAGAAACTCGCACCCGGCACTCTCCCCTTCCGGTCTATTTTTAAACTTCATGAGGCCCTGACGCCTTCCCTCCCTTCCTCACAGCATCCGTGGAGATCTTAATTCATCATTTATCCCCTTTTCCGACTCACCACCGGAGATACTGGTAAATTATGGGCAGAAAATCGACGTCTATCTCCTCTGCCGTCACTACTTGGGATGACATAATGGAACTGAAGCGTTGGTTCCTCTACATAGAGTGAGCGGGGTTATATAATATATTTTTGGCAATATCAGACATATCTTTTCTCTTCTTCTGATTTCATTTAGTTTGTTTGATCTCCCATAGCTTTCTAAAAATGTATGTTTCATTTATTCTGTTGTTTCTATGAGAGTGTGCGGGCCTTTGTAATAAATGTTCTTTTTTTCTACCTTCTTGTAGTTAATTCTTCTTCATTTTGCTTTGTAATCACCAACCGCTTTTTACCATCTCAGAATGATAACCATATCTACTCCAATTACAACCATAATAACCAGCCCCGCCATGAATTAAGCCACAACGTTTAATCAGCACGTGTTAATCAAAAGAATAGAGGAAGGATTACCAAAAGTTACCAAAGCTCCATCCGATGTGAAATAAACACGGAATTCTTTGATCATCGAATTCTAAGGACTTTCAAGGTTCTTAGGAGGGACCAAGCGGCGCATTCTGTGAGCTTTATATTATGTGGTTAGTTGAACTCGCTTTGAACTTGTGTCCTGTTTATAGGATGTCATTTAATATCTGTGACAGGACGCGCCGGGGGGTACCTGGTTAAGATGGAACAATAATGATAACTATTGTAGCACTGTCGCTGTTACTAATGATTACTACAATAAGTGATTATGAGAATAGTGAGATACAATGATAATCATAGTAATAACACTATCAACAAAATGCATGAATATTAACAATAAAAATTATAATCAAAATAATGATAATATGATAAAAGTAGGATAATACAATGATAATGATAGTAATAACTATAACAATTCTGATAACGATCGTAATAATAATGATAATAATGAATAACAGTAATGATGATGACATGACATAGATAGTGATAACGATATGATTATAATTATCCTTATCATTACTCATTGTTCCTGTTATAATGATAAATGATGGCACAGATGATAATGGTAGTACTGATTAATAGAGTAATACTTATGTTAATGACGGTAACAATGATAATGATAGCAGTTATGATAATGAGAATAATAAGGATAATAATAAAGAAGAAGAACCAATAATGATAACAGTCAATAAGATCTTGCAATACCATATGCAAAAGTAACAGGCATACTGGTTAGAACACATGAATAACAACTACAAACAGTTGGAATTCCATCTGCAACATATAAATCACGGAAGGCAAAACAAGCTTTATATTGAAACACAAATTGTTTACTTCCAAAATAGTCACTAACAACAGGCCTGACATCAATATCGGGTGTAACACACACACACACACACACACACACACACACACACACACACACACACACACACACACACACACTCATATATATATATATATATATATATATATATATATATATATATATATATATATATATATATATATATATATATATATATATATATATATATATATATATATATATATTATATAATATATACAAAATATATATAATATATATATTATATATATATATATATTATATATATATATATATATATATATATGTATTATATATATATGCGTGTATGTGTGTGTGTGTGTGTGTGTGTGTTTTAAAGGATATAAAAGGTGGGAATATGCTCAGCAGCACAAGGAACAGAAAAAAACAATAACGGCAGTGAGAATGATGATCATACTGATGATGATCATATAAATTATGATACTAATAGTGATAAAAAAGTTGTAATAATGATGATACAATGTGTTGATTATATGATGATGGTGATGATATGATGCTATGTAACACGGTACAATAAAAATCTTAATGATAATGATAAAAACAACTACAAAGAAAATAAGGATAATAATAAACTAATGATGGAATTTATGATGATAATGATACTAGCAATAATAACTAATAATAATGATTTTGATAATAGCGATGATAACTATGATAAATATGATAAACAATTATATGAATAATAACAACAACAACAAAGATGATAGCGATAGCAATAACAAAAGTAAGGATAATAATTAAGATACCAGCAACAAAAAAATACTTCTTCTTCTTTTTTCTTTTATAGGGTTTTAGACTTTTGATGTCTATATTACCTGAACTAAAAAAAAAATCCTTACTAGAGGAAAACATGAAAAAAGGAAATACAAAAACGCAGCGACTGCATCCGCATTCACACAGCCGAACGCGGCGGCTTCATCAGCTGATCAGTTTCGCGCCATCTTCGAGAAAGTAAACAAGAAGTGTCTCTCTGCGCGAGCCATTAGGAAATAAGTGATATCGTACATTTTTGATAGGGAAATAAGAAGAAACTCGACTAATTAACGATGGACGTGCAAATGCTGAAGACCCTCGCTCATAAATTAGGATTAACGTCGCCTAAGGTTGTGAGGTAAGAATAAAATTCCTTTGGTATATTTTGTTTCTTATGGAGGTATACGTCACCGATAATAAAATCATTAATGAAATGCTAACATATAGAATTTTATTTTTGTGACCTGCAAAATTGGACTCGATATTTGAAAGAGCATAAAGTGTATTAAGTGTACTAAGGGCATAGCGATGTGAAAACGAGAGAAAAAAATATTTGAAGAAAACACCTGCTCACCTGCCACTGGCTTAGCGTTGTTCAGCACAGATTCTTGGGTAGATCTTCCAGGACATTTATCACTGAATTAGCATCCAGTCCTAGGTCTTGGCAAAGTATATTAATAATGGAGTTTTTTTTAACTAATGCAGACACGTCCTCAATGAAAAAAAAATCTGAAAAAGCATCCAAACTTAATTGATACTGTAAATAACGTTCATGTAATTATTGTCATCACAAATGCTTTGTATCTTATAGTTTGATGTTCTCCCTTTAGAAAAGCAGAGGAACTGATAAGGCTCTTGGCAGTGCAGGGAGGTTCAGGCCTGGCACTCAGCATGTCAGGGAAGGCTGTCATTTGCCTGGAAATTGCTGCAACTCTCGGCTCGTGCTCTTTTGACAAGGTAATTAGTTGTGGTCCTTGTTTTAAATTTTATCTTCTTTTTCAAAAATGTGTAATACAATAATACATGTCTTGCTTGAAAACCCTCCCCCCTACACACACTCACACACACACACACACACACACACACACACACACACACACACACACACACACACACACACACACACACACACACACACACACACACACACACACACACACACACACACACACACAAAAGAGTTGCTCATCATTGTCATCTCCATTATCACTTCAGACCCAGGCCGTGCGACTCTCAGGATTGACAAGGCCCCAGTACGTAGCATCCAGTCAGACAGTCTCTCGTCTGTTGAACGTCTCCCCAAGTGTGTGTGTGGCAGACTTGTGTGTCACCCATTCAGCAACTGCAGCTAAGGATCTGGCAGCAAAAGTGCTCAAGCAGTGAGTAATTTTAGCTAATAGTGGTTTCCTGAGATTATTGAATTCTTGGTAAAGCAGCTATTGATAAACAATGTACTGTTTCTTTCGTGGATTGGTAGCTAGTTTTTATATTGATGTAGATTTGTTATTGTTTCATTATATTTAGTTTATTTCTTGATATCCATTCTTTATTTTGTTTTCCTTATTTAACATTATGTGTTCAGTAATTAAAAAGTTTTAAAATTATTTTTATATATGTATAATTATATGCAGTAAGAATAATTTGCTGAATGCTTCCACCTTCTTTTCCAGGTATGAGACAGAGAACAAGGTAAAAGGACAGGTAGACATAGCCTTACCAGTGTACCAGACAGCTGCTGTTATTGCTGCATGCAAGTAAGTCTGCAATATAGAACACAGATTTTTTAAAAATCTTTCCTTATAGGGTGATTGATTATCAGGAAGTTATTTTCTTAATAATTATTTATTAATTGTAGTTATTTGTGACTCATTCCTAAACAATTGCAGGGTAATGAAGATTAAGGTGGACAAGCGACGCATGTTTGAAACGAGCCGTAGCAAGAGGGCGGTCTACGACAAGGTTGTGGAAGGCATGTCCAAAATTGCAGAGTCACTGAATGAACAAAAGGTATCACCTGGTTTCTCCAATTCTTAAGTGTGTGTGTGTGTATCTCTGTGTGTGTGTCTTTGTTTTCTTGTCTGTTTAACCCCTTCACTACGGGCAATAGAAAACGCTCCTCGCGCCGTATCCGAGCTGCAGGCGCGCGCCAAATTTTAAATGTCGCTACTGAATATGACAAGTTTTAAGCCAAAACCTCAATATAATCATCATGTGTTATATATCAAAATATGCATAGTTAACCTCTTCCCCCATATGCATGTGACAAGTTATTTACATGGGTTAGGAGGAAGATGGAAAGAGTGACCTTGGTGGGAGGCCTCACACAGATGACCAAAGAAAACGATTGAAATAGTATGGTAAACTAATCATAGTAAGTTTTATATTTTTACATAATGTTCCATAAATAAATAATAAAATGATTGCTAGCAGGGTCCATCAGTGCCTTCCCTGGTATAAGCAAATCCCACTCTTATGTAATAAATTAATAATAGCGAAAGTCAAGTAATATATCGTATCATGTCCGACCTCTATTCTGAAAGATCTCGTACAGTATCCGGAAGAAAGAAAACTCAATTCCACCAAAACTCAGCCATGACGCAGTATGCGCGTCCTCGGGTTTGACGCGAGCGCTGCGAGGACGCAGTATATGTGTCATCATGTTGAAGGGGTTAAAGATTC
>NW_028234427.1:27192674-27197674 GCF_977035675.1 Penaeus japonicus | reverse complement strand
CAATTTTTCTATTTTATTATATATTTTTTCTATTTTTTAAATATTGTCTATTATACCTTTACTTATATATATACATTTTTTTCTTTTCTTTTCTTTCTTTTTTTTATTTATTTTTATTTTGTCTATTTGTCTATTTGAGAAAATGGGTATTTATGATTCATTATTTATTAAGACTTTTTGTCTTTTGTTGGTTCAGCTAACAACAATTTGAAAGTCCCTCTAATGAATTGACGTGAATAGTGTAAATATTTATAAACACTATTTATTTTATTATTGGTAATTTACTGGTGATTTTCAAATTTGAGATTTTGTTTTTTTGTTGTTTAATTTTTAAAAGATGACACGTAATTTTTTATCTTAAGCTACAAGAGTATAATACTGTTGTTATTGTTGCTATTAAACTAATATGGTCATGACATATTTGACAGATCCTCAAAAGGTGAAGCTTAAGGTTATTAAATAGAACCATATGATAATCTGATATTTTTCTTAATATCCCATCCTTTCAATTTGCTTTTGCACATCAATAGTACTCCCTAAATTTAAGGAAATTTCCATGCACTACTACAAATAGTTGCTCTCTCAGCCCCTTTATATCCTTTTTCTTCCTATCGATATTTATGTAAAGTAGTAAGATTCCACTCAAAGTAATAAATCTTTTGCTTGGCTTCTCTGTTCCATTTTCAGTTTCGTGGAGGAAAATTGGCCCTATTTCATGGGTTTTGGCCTCCCTTTGGCATTCATCACGATGTACCCTTCTTCTGTATACGTAAGGTGAGAGAGGGAGAGGGAGAGGGAAAGGGAGAGGGAAAGGGAGAGGGAAAGGGAGAGGGAGAGGGAGAGGGAGAGGGAAAGAGAGAGGGGGAGAGGGAGGGAGAGGAAGAGGAAGAGGAAATCTTTTAAGTGAAAGAACTTCAATTTTATGGCTGAGGAATTTTTAAAACTAGGGGACACTTTGATATACATATTTGAAGAGTTATTTAGGATATGTGTATTGACATATTGATTGATTTTATGGTATGTATTTGGTATTTGCAATTCTCAGTGTTGGTATGTTAGAATTATATATTCAATTCAGATTATTTTCAGTATAGGATGTTGTGATTACATTGTATTTATTGCACTACTTAAAGAATGAATTATTAGAATGAATTTAAAATGTAAAAATATCACGAAAACTATGGATGTTTTTGTAATATGCCTTGCTTGGAGCTGCAAGATAGAACACTATTGAATATTGTTCAGGTCATTTTCAGAGTACAAAGCTCTGTTTCTGAATGGAAAAGGAAAACAGATGTCTAGAAGGGTGATTCAGTAACTTAAACTTTTATTGTACCTGATAAATTAATTATGAAAGTCTCCATTGGCTGTCAATGGGTCATAGGAAGTTTATAACCCTATGGGTCACATTACAGTGAGAAAACTGAATCATATAAATTAGTAAACATCATTACAGATTAGTTACATGATTGCAAAATTCCTTAGATTGCAATAATTGTTTTGGGTGGCCAAGGAAAGTAAATGTGGCACATAAAGTATTAGCCCTTGCCCGACGGGGCACTCGCTACGCGAAGACCCCTATGCCGGGTGATTGCAATATTGCATTGTAATCGTCACACTGGCATGACGCCCCAGCATCGTGAGTTTGGCTGTGTCACACGAGTGTGACGCACCGTTGTCATTGGGTTAATATACTGGATATAGACATAGAAAGTTATATTGAATAATTCAGTAATAAAAATTTATATATTAGGCCCTAATATATTGATAACCTAATTAACTTTGTTGTATCATGAGGACTTGTAACATTGGTTTTGGTATTAATGTCATTATGTATGTTAATTTTAGTAGCAATATTTGTATTAACGTTGTATTGTCATGAAATGTATTTGTATCATGTTGTTTATAGAATTAGCATTACATGACATTAGTATCATTATCAACAGTGACATACCATCATGAAGTACACTGAAAAGGAAGGAATTTCAATGTAAATTTTCTCTTTTTCTCCCAATGCAGTGGCTGCTTGTTTGCACTGCTCTTCCCTGTGTTTATCATCAGCGCCAATGAAGCAGATCCTGTACTCTACCCCAAGTAGGTCTTATTTCATTTGTACTTTCTCTTGAAAAAATGTTAATACAATTAGTATAATGTTCTAGTATCAGTTTTGTTATATAATATATTTTTTAAAAATGTGTAGCATCATCATAATTAATGTTATAAATTTTCTTTTACTCTGGTTTTCCATTCTTTTATAAGTATTGTAACTTTCCTATTTCCTCTGTCTTTCTCTCTCTCAATCTCGTTCAATCTCGTACAATCTCGCTCAATCTCGCTCAATCTCTCTCAGTCTCTCTCAATCTCTCTCTCAGTTTCTCTCAATCTCTCTCTCAATATCTCTCAATCTCTCTCTCTCTCAATATCTCTCAATCTCTCTCTCTCTCAATCTCTCTCTCTCTCTCTCTCTCTCTCTCTCTCTCTCTCTCTCTCTCTCTCTCTCTCTCTCTCTCTCTCTCTCTCTCTCTCTCTCTCTCCTCCTCTCTCTCCCCCTCTCTCTCTCTCTCTCCTCTTCCTCTCTCTCTCTCTCTCTTTCTCTCTCCTCCTCCTCCCTCCTCTCTCCTCCCTCCTCTCCCTCCCTCTCTCCCTCCCTCTCTCTCTCCCTCCCTCCTCTCTCCCTCTCTCCCTCCTCCCTCCCTCCCTCTCTCCCTCTCTCCCTCTCCCTCCCTCCCCCCTCCCTCCCTCCCTCCCTCCCTCCCTCTCCCTCTCCCTCTCCCTCTCCCTCTCTCTTGCAATTACTAGTTAATTGTTTCCCTGTCTTCCCCTTTCTCTGCATTATTGCCATCATCTTCATTGTCTCACATTCTCACTCTCCCCACCTCCAGAGGTTACCCACTGCAGCTGTTCTCGGGGGTGGTGGGCCTCTCGAACCGCATCATCCAGAGTCTAGTCACAAAGCGGTCTGCCCTTCCCAATCCCCCAGCCCCCTCCAGACGCTGATCTCGGAGGGCTCTTCTCAAAACGAAAAGATACCTTTCCTTGATTTTTTTTTTTTTTTCTTCTTCTACTTTGACGCTTAAATGAAATATAAAGGAAAAATAAGGATTAGCAGAAAGAGAGACTAATTGTAAGGAGATAACAATGTGATAAGGTCTTCTCATTCTTATTTTTATTATTATTTGTGTGTGTGCATGTGTGTGCTACTTTGTCTTTCTGTTTGTGTGCAAGTGTACATTGGTTTGGTGATCATCAAAGTATTTCCTGAAAAAGGAGGAGAGAAAAAGAAGACTGGAGATATAACATATAACAATGTCTTGGAATGTGATCAGATGAAAAAATTAAGATGAGAGAGAGAAAAGCAATGCATATATGGACAATGGAAACCTATACTTAAAAAAACGGAAAAAGATATGCAGAAAAAAAAATGATGCATTCGTCCTGATTCCAAGACAGGCAATGATGTCCCTTGTCCGTAGTAACTGTGGTATGTTGTATGAAATGTCCAGGATTGTTGGGGCTGGTAATGAAAAAAGTTCTGAAAATATAATTGAAAACCTTTGAAGCAGAAGTCTGTGTAGTTTCATATTTCTAAAGTGAATTCTGAAAAAGAAAGAAATGAAATGATAATTAGCAATTGTGAGACTATCACAAGAAAGAAGTTCTACAGAGGAATTTGATTTACCACTGCAATAGATATTAGTCATTCTACTATTATATTCATTATAGATATGCTTCTACGAAGAACCTCATTTTATATTTATTTATTTTCCTTCTTTTTTGTTGTTTGTTCACACACTTTATTTAAGAAGCATGAGCATATATTAGATGATAACTGTATTATAGACTGGCTTTATTTTCTAGGAAAGAAGTCCCAATTATGTATAATTTCTAGGTGGAGACAGACATTATGATAAATTATTATAATTACATTTTAAATTCCTCCTTTTCTAGTTTATTATTTTTTTTAGTCCAGTGTAGAGCGAGCTTGATGTACAAACAGTTCTCAATATATATATAATATATATATATATATATATATATTATTGTGCAATGTTAACTCTTTGGGGATACCAATTGTGGATCCTTTCATTTGTTGAATGCCCAAGTACATTGTCATTTTTTATATATATTAAATAAAAAAAAGTTGCTTCTACTATTTTCTTATGCCTAAGTGGGTTCATGCATGATATGATGCATTATATTCTGCATTTTATACACAGGACACATTATGCTGTTGACTAGATATATTTATGTGTGATTTCTAGATTTATCATAGGAGAGAGTATGTTTTAAATATTTTGAATTTTTCATATTTTCTTGACTCAAAACCAGGTAAAAAAAAAACAATTCAGTATTTTTGCTTCATTTGTGCCACCATCATGGTTCCTGGTTCTTCCTGTTGTGGTGGCTGTACTTTTGTGTTCCCAAGCTGGACTAAGTTCATGTTACGAAAGTCACCTGATCAAGTCCCACAAGGACTTTCCTTTATGTCCGAACTGGCTTCCGTTGGGTATTAAAATACCCTCTCTTTTGTTTTTGAGTAGTGCTCTTATTAGTTTTTAATTTCACTTTGTCATTGTTGTTGAATTTTTATTTATTCATTTTTTATTCCACCTATATCAAATTCTATAATTTCATTATGTTAGTGGATATTTTAATCCCTTCTCCTTATTCGAGCAGGAGTGACATCCTGACAACACTCCCCATCTCACCACACTCACTCATAATTTATGCAACACAGTGCTCACAACCTCTATTTTATATCCAATAGATAAATTAATAAATAAGAATATAACATTTGAATAAATAAATAATGACAGTAGACAACATTAATGATTAATCAGTAATAGATAACTATAAATAATTTTTAGGGGGACGCTTAAACATGTGAATAGGATTATTCTAGTTCTGTATATTTTGGAGTATAAGATATAAAAACGGGAAGAGAGTGTGGCTAAAAAAAAAAAGGAAAAAGAAATATAAACAAAATAACAAGATCGAAA
>NW_028234427.1:27172674-27175174 GCF_977035675.1 Penaeus japonicus | reverse complement strand
ACAGCGAGAATGTGTATGTCTGGGTAGAATCAATTGACTCAACGATTCCCATGAGTAATGTGTGGAATGATATCAATATTCATACAATGGAACGTCACAAAGCTTCATCTCTTCTCTTCTTAATAAATGGTGTGAGTTATTCCTCTCTTGACATCCGTCGCAAGTGATCTTTTGATTCAAAACACAAAGATGAAACTGACTATCAGTGTCGGCCAGCACATGAGGCTGACATGCCATTTACAACTGATCAATTCTTGCAGCAATTAAAATAAGAAAATCCACTGTGCCCGGGGATGATGGAATCGCATATGAAATAGCCAGATGTATGAACACGAAGCGTTGAGGGATCCCATAGCAGAGACCAGGGCAGAGAGAGAGAGAGAGAGAGAGAGAGAGAGAGAGAGAGAGAGAAAGAGAGAGAGAGAGAGAGAGAGAGAGAGGAAAGTAGGTAGACATATATATCTTAGTAAATAGAGAAATAAGGCGAAAAAAAACATAATCAAATTTGAATACCCCCCAAAAAATAAAGAATATATATATATGAATATATATATATATATATATATATATATATATATATATATATATATATATATACATATATATAACCGATATAACCATATATCGATCGAATGACTGACGGCCTGCGCCACTGTTTTTATTTCAGAGTTGTCCACATCGTGATGGGGCGCAGGACAGGCAGTCGAGGAGCCGAGTCAGGAGCAAGGTACTGAGGGAGGATGCGTTGGTGGGTGTGCCTGGCGCGGAGATGTGCGCATCGCTTGGTGGTGTTAGGTAAGGTTAAAGGTGGGAGGAGTGTCACAGGGAGAGTGATTGAGAGAGAAGGAAGGAAGGAGAGAGAAAAAGAGAGTAAGAGTGGGAGAGAGTGAGGGTGAAGGTGAAGGTGAAGGTGAGAGAGAGAGAGAGAGATAGACAGAGAGATAGATATATCGAGAGAGAGAGTGAGTGAGAGAGAGAGAGAGAGAGAGGGAGAGAAAAAAAGTGAGATTCGGTGAGGCATGAGTATAAATAGTTTGTGTGTATGTTTGTATTATTATTATCATTATTGTGTTACAGTATTTATCTTTGTGGTCTTGTTATTGTATGTGGGATTCTGTGTGACTTTGTTTATGAGTTTACATGTCTGCGTATTTGTGTGTGCGTTCGTGTACACATACACGTACACACGCAGGTTATCAAGTGCATGCAGATCTCCGACTCTTAATTATAACTCTCGTCTTTTCATCAAGTCCAATCTCATTGTCTAGTTTTTTATTCATTTTAGATTTTTCCCGATTCTTTTACAGCATCTCGTCCTTCTTTTTCTTCTTTCTGAATGTTCTTTTTCTCTTTCCTTCCTCCTTTTTTCTCTCTTTCTCTTCCTTATTTTTCTTTATTTTGCCTCTTCCTTTTTTTAAAATCTTTTCCTCTCCCCTATTTTCTCTTTCTTTTCTCTTTCGCTTTTCCCTTTTTCCCTCGGTTCTTCGTTCTTCTCTTTTATCTTTTTCTCCTTTCGTTTTTTCTCTCACTCTGCAATCCCTTTTTGATTCACCTCCCATTAACGATGGCGAAATGTACATATTTTTTGTTTTATTTTTCGGAAAGCCATATTAAGACATCAGTATTAACAAAAAATACAATGTATATTTATATGTACATAAGATCATGTCTAATTATTACATTTCTTTAAAATGTCTCATTTCATCAACTGTAATCCAAGTTTTAATAACCTGTTTGAGCAACTTCAAAAAAGAGAAAAGATACCATGATAAGCTTCAATTCCTAAATCTTAGATAGGTTCCCAAACTTTCGTTCCTCAAGTTCGTTAACAAGCTAAACTTATGACTATTTTTTCACTCTTTTTCCTTGCTTTCTTTTCTTTTTTTTCTTTTTTTTGACATTTCAACAACAGCTCCTTCTTTCCCTCTTCGTCCCAGCGTTAGGTTTGGCGTTGGTGGTCGCTTGCTTAAGCTTGCTCTCGGCCCTCGGCGGAGATCCCGAGGGGGAAGGGGGGGATGGAGGGTTGAAGGATGACCCTCCCTGGCCCCCGAATCCTCTCTTGCACGACTCGCTCGCCCTCGATGACTTCAAGGGCGAGGACGAGGGCGAGGCGTTCGCTACTGAGGCGGAAGAGTTGGAGGGATCCGTGCGAAGTGTACAGGTGAGACTATCTTTTTATCTTTACCATCTTTATTATTGCTGGTATTATCGTCTTTTATCAATATTGATAACATTTTTGCCATTACAACAGTGGTATTACTACAATTAAATAAGAATTCTCACTCTCCTGCTCTCCTCCCGCCCCTTCTGCAGGAGTACGACGACTTCCTGGTGAGCAGCTCCTCCCCGAACAGCCTCCTGGAGCGGCTCCTGCCCGGCGACCCTCCGCTGAGGACCTTCTGGACGTTCAACATGTCGCGTCCGGCCGCCCCCAGTCTCTTCTGCGTCGTCACTAGGTGGGGGGAGGGAGGAGGGTGTGTGTGTTTGTGTGTGTGTGTGT
>NW_028234427.1:27155174-27170174 GCF_977035675.1 Penaeus japonicus | reverse complement strand
CTCTAACTGTGTGCAGAAGAATATTAATGAATTATAGAGTGATGTGAATAGCGATGCATAACATGAATTGATGTAACTGACCATAAAAACAAAAAAGGAAGTCTTGGAGAGTGTTTTAGAAAGCCATGTTTGTTGGCATTTTGGGAAATACATTTACGGAATTTCATGAAACGGGAAATGTTATTGGAGTGTAACAAGTGCCAAATAGATATTTCATGGAAACGAGAAGTGTTTGATGGGTGATTTAAAGGAATGTAAATTCCGGAAGTCACAGGAAATCAGAGATGTAGAATTGATATTCTTAATAGTCAAAATGAAAGTATATATGGGGAAATTACTTGACTTATTAACAATGTGAAATGTATAATAAAACTAATAATTTTACTAATAATGATAATGATGGTAATATAGATAATAACAAAAAAATAATAATAGTAATAATAATGATTATGATTATAATAATGGTGCATTTTATACATTATCATTAATACTATCCAAATCATGTCTATAGCCATGATAATGATATATTCCTCATTGTCAATACCATTATTAATGTTACAAATAACGTTTGCTCAGTTTCTTTCTTATGTTCCTATAGGTATCTTCAAAAAAGTTTTCTTTCCTAATAAGCGTATAATATCAAATATATCAATAGACTAGACTTTCTGTTCATTACTATATCACTTGATACGCAACCTAATACTTATTGTTCCTTATTACTCATAACTCTGTGAACTTGAATAAATATTTATTTTTTGAATATAGTGGAAATGTATTCTGATAATGATATACGTAATACAAGTAATGGCAGTTTGGGTGTAAAGTATGTTATACGAATAAATAGATATACAGTATGCATATTAAGGTACGTGTGTGTGTGTATAAATGTATTATACATCCGTTTAGCTATTTACAATAAGAAATTTTACTAATGCAATTATTTTATCACTTATATTTTGTTCTTTTGTGCACAATTTTTATATATGAACTTATTTTCCACTGCAAAATATCCAAGTCAAGATACCAAAGCATTAAAGGAATAAGGTTAAAATTCTGGGTTTATGTCAAACATCAGTTGTACTTGACATTCACTTTGCCAAAATAATTCAAAGTAAGGTCGGCCGGCATAGGCCTCGACTTGTACATACTAACAACAGGTTAAGCATATGATACAGCTGTATTCACCAGCGTACAGTGAATTGAGGCCATGGGACTTGAGGAAGCAGAAATACTTGGGATATATTAGTGTCAGTGAAAAATCTAGTTTACTGTACATCCCGATTTTCTTTTCTTTTTTCTGCCATCCTTGTCAAACTTAACACTGTGTCAAATGGTGTCATGACACTCTTTACATGGCCTAAACCTGATATTTTCTTCATCATAGTGTTTATATTTGACCAACTAATGTACCTGAAGTTCTGATGACGGAAAAATATGTTTACCGCATATGTAGGGTTCAAGGCAGTGAATGTACAGTTTACCTTCTGTTTTGTTCGTTTTTTTTGTGTATGGTATTTATAACCATTGTCTCGGCGTCTGTTGTACTTTTTTTCAGAAAACTCAAAGGTATCTGAAGATTTTTCAAATGGAACTTATTTAGAAATTGAGTGTAGTTCTACAGAAAAGTTCTGATATATATATATATATATATATATATATATATATATATATATATATATATATAATATATATATATATATATGTATATATATATATGTACATATATATATATATATATATATACATATACAAAATATATAAAGAACTATATATATTCATGATTGTAATTGGGTACAAAATAAACTTAACTTCCAACATATCTAGGGTACAATGTAATATTTTTTTCAAATGAGAATCCAAGCATTTAAACAAAACAATAAAATATGAAAATCTCTTCTTTACTTTCTCTTGGTTATATCGTTTTATTATTAAGCTTTATATATATATATATATATATATATATATATATATATATATATATATATATATATATATATATATATAGATATAATATGTATATCTTTTTTACTTATTTGCCTATGGTTTTCATTACATGAATTGGAATACACACACACATACATATATATATATCTATATATATCTATATATATATATATATATATATATATATATATATATAGATATATAGATATAGATATAGATAAATGTACATATAATATATATATATATATATATGTATATATATATATATATATATATATGTATATATATGTATATATATATATATATATAAGCCGTCTGGTTAGCTCAGTGGTAACGTGTCGACTTCACATCCCCGTGGTCGGCAGATCGAGTCCCGCCCAAACTCGTGAGTTTCCACTGTCGCCTGGCGGTGACTACCGTGGCTGGGCACCGCCGATGGGTAAGGACCAAGCTCGGATCGAGTCAACACTCGTTGGCACACTCTCTCACCTGGTCAGCCCTCGCTGACACAGGCGGGCTCGCCTTAGTGCATATCAACCCGGCGTAGCATCTGCTCCGCAAATCTGGCTTATCCTTATCCTTATGGATATATATATATATATATATATATATATATATATATATATATATATATATATATATATATATATATATGTATATATACATATATATATATATATACATTATATATATAATATATATATAATATATATATATATATATATATATATATATATATATATATATATGTATGTATGTATGTATATATGATTATGTAAATATATATTTTTCTATCAGCCTATATAGTCCTCAAACTTTCGACTGCACATATCAATACATTCAGTATTTTCTAAGACACAAAACAACACTGTTCTCAGTCCATTTGTTCTATTCGTGGATAATTCTTTTGATATTAGATTTAACTATTTTTTCCACTTTCTCACCTAAAGAAGACTATCAATCAAATAGACATGCAATAACACTATAAAACAAGGAAGAAATAAAACTGATCAACAACATTTTAGTATATTATTACATATCACTGGAAAGTCCACAGACTATATATACACACACACCAACGAGCCTATCGAGAGAGGCCCATGTGGTACACTGTAGACGGTAAACACGAGCATCTGACATTCAGACATGACGTCAAATGCAAAGCTCTCATGACTTCATTAATTAAAAAATACTTCTTGTTTTGTGCCTGTGTTTAGGAGGGGGATGCTTATCTTTTTTATTTTTTTTTTATTTTTTGGTACAGTAAGAGTATTTTCATTAGCTTGTGTATCAAAAGGGAAGATGGTAGGCAAAATAAGTACATAGTATTTTTACAAGTTTCAACACTAAGTAACATTATGGTTATATGAAACAGGTATGTATATACTTACACAACTGTGTGCATGTATGAGTACATACACGTACAGCACAGAACAAAACGAAAGTTCCCATCTTCCATAACGGATTGAATGCAATTGCATCAAAAGACGGCAAGAAATGCAACATGAAGTCAGCCAATACTACATCGTAAAATCTGTCACTGAAAAAAATACTGTCCACGCACAACAATATGCTGTCATTTTATATACTAGTTTTGTCTTGTTTGTTTCATTTGTCCGATGTTTAAATCGAAGGTAAATATATATGATAATTTTGGTTTCAAATTGACAATAAGTGTTAACAAGAGGAGAGACAAATGATAACAGACTAACACATGAATATATATGCAAGAGGGGAAATATTGGTTAAGAAGAAACATGAACATCATTGAGAGTAAAACATTTATGTACATAAATAAATACATTGATAAATAGAGTAAGAGACTAAAACATATATGTAACATAAATATAGACATCCACTTGACGCTTTAAATATCATAAATCTGCTAAGCTTGGCCTATATCAGACTTTAAAGCTTAGCGTGATAATGCTATCAACATAATAATATCGTGAGTGTAAACAACAAAGCCAGACATAGGGCGATCACCTTTAAAAGATCGTTGGCTAAGGTGACAAGAAGACATCTTGAGTGAATCGTTGAGGAACATCACTGGATATCGTGAGGCCTCGGAAACCTAATTATATAAACGTCGATTACGCGATGCCTATTCGCAACGGAAGTATCGTTAGTATCACAGCACCAACAGTTTGGTCGTTTTGCTTGAAACACGATTTCTGAACTCTTCCTGAAAGACGGTCGGTCCTCGGGTTCCTCTCTTGCTTGCTTTCGTTCGGGTCGTGTGCATAAATTCTTCCCTTACAACAACAGCAAACCATAAATCGATTAGAACATAAACAAATCAATTAGGAGCTCCAGTCGAATCGAACAGTACACAGACAGCTAGGCAGACAGACAGACGTGCTGAAGAATTTATGCCAAGTCGGTCGTTGTGGTTTTCGTTCTGTGGTAATATGTATAGGTCGTTGCACCCTTCCCCTCCTCTTGTTCGGTGAAGGAGGAGGAGGAGGAGTAAGGATGTGTCTTGTCTGCTAGGATATAATGGGTCTGGTACCGAAAATTGTCATAGGTTGATCGTCTCTGTGATTGTGCCCGTTGGTTGCATCATCATCACCACTGAACTCGAGCAACTGCCCACGGGGTCAAAAGGTATGTCATATGAGGTCATCTGGGTATGGTGCTATTCAGTGCAAGCACAAAGGTAGACATGGAGAACATGGATATCATAAAAAAAATAAAAAACTACTTTTAATCCATCATTGACACAAAAAAACACAATGAAATAATCATAACAACAATAATGAAAGCAAATCATCTCAAATCCACCAGAGGAGAAGAGACTTCCTTCCTGATTTCTGCCTCAGATAAACAACGCAAACAAATTGAAATACCCAATCATAAGAGCAATCATAATCACAATAAAAACAACAACAACAATGATTTTTTTTTAAAAGCAGACTAGCGCACCAGTCTCGTGGGTTTCCTAAGTCAATGTAAGAACGAGAAATTGTATGTCTGTGGGTGGTACGCAGTCGGGATAGGAGGAGGAGGTCTGTCAGGAGGTCCTATGGTCCGTAAGAGGTCGTCAGGCTCATAGTATATGTCGCTGGACTCCTGTTTTCGGGGGTGGGGGGAAGGGCCAGAGAGCGGGGGAGGGAGGGGGGGAGGAAAAAAGAGAAATATTATTAGTTGCGTCGGATGTGTAAATGGTTTATTTCTATTATTGTTTTTTTCTTTTCTTTTCTTGAACAACATTAATATGACGTCATTTTGTCGATATTTGATTCTAGTGTGAAAATTGAGTGAGTTTCGCGATTCTAACTTTGACAGATGATTCTTTATCCGTCTGTATTCATGCTGCAACTTTGAAGAGATCAAATGAAGGAAGAGTTTGCAAGGGAATTGTAAAATCAACTGTCAACAATGCAAACTCAAGGAAATATGTAAGGAGTACAAAGAGTAGACTACATTCCTAGAAACTGTACACCATATTACTACTCCGGTTCTACAATATCTACATAGTGAATCTAATTGGATATATGGATCTCTCTCTCTCTCTCTCTCTCTCTCTCTCTCTCTCTCTCTCTCTCTCTCTCTCTCTCTCTCTCTCTCTCTCTCTCTCTCTCTCTCTCTCTCGCTCTTTCTCTCTCCTGCAAGTGAGGTAGTTTACTATAGAAAAATGCCTTATTTTTTAATCCCATACAACTACTGTACTTATTTACAGACTATTTACATTTTACCTGCGCTAAGGAATACTTTTTACACCTCGACAATCACATAATAGAAACATGCACATCCATAAACACTAAAATTGCATTATCCGAAATATTTTCTTTTTTTTAATGAAATGAACGACAGCTATGTTTTCGTATTTATAGTTCATTAATCATTATTTACAACTCTATAAGAAAAAACAACATGAAATTGCACCTAAAAACGCCTTAACTTTCTTAAATGCTAATCTAGCTTTTGCAAATTACTAAATTTACATTTAAGTATGGTATATCAATTAGCACCAAAGGTATTGCAGACGAAATCTATAACCAAAGTTCCCGTGTCATGCAAGGAGAGTTTTTTTTTTTATTTAAAAAGAAAAGGTGACGCCATTAGAGGGCTATTTTCTGAAATCAAAATGAAATGTAAACGTTCACTTTTATAGGTTTCATTTTGTGGTTTCAAATGTTTTTTGTTTTTGTTTTTGTTTTTTCGTTTCTACAGTCAAGAACTCTTTGATTTTTTATTCATTATTTGATACTTCTTATAGTTTGAGAATTGTTCAATTTACTAATTCGATTGTCTATTTGTGATCAGTTATAGTTTTTGCTGAATATTGTTCTCTCTTGTTGGCAATATATATATATATATGCAAATATATATATATATATATATATATATATATATATATATATATATATATATATATATTCTCCTTGGATATATGTTTGTTAATTTTGAACAAACTTTCACTTTTGAACTTTATTCCATATAATAAAAAAACTATTCTGATGATAACTTTACCAACGAGAACAAATTTCTACTGCCGTTTCATAAAAAAAACAGGCCTGTATGTGGCAGTTAACAGACAGGAAAAAAAAAATCCCACAAAGAGAGGAAAAAAAATAGCAAGCCGGAAGTCAAGAAGATACGAAATAGGCCTATGAAGAACTCAATAGTGACGTCATATCAGTCAAGAAAGCGTCTAAGGAATGAGAATGCAGAAGACAGTTCACAAGAGATAACAGAGGAATACTGATAAATAAAATTGCATTGTGCTCTTAAAACCTGCATCAGTGAGGTACCAGAAGATGCTTTTTTTTCCTTCATCCCACTTCTAGGCTTCAGGAAAGTTGCAAATGATATGTCTAGTAATAAGAGAGCTTGTGCAGAAAAGGCCTTTCCTATTCTGTAATGTATATTGCACTTGTCTGACCAATGGGAAAAAAATGCTGATAAAAAAAGCTGTCATATCTAACATATTAATGATCATCAGTAAGGTAATGCCACTATGTCAGTTGTGATGGACTAATAGCAAGAATGGAACAGTCTACGCTAGTTTGGTCAGAAAAAAATATCTATGTAAATGAGCATCCATGTACAGCATACTACAAACAACCTAATTCATATTCACAGCTCGAAATCTCTCTCTCTCTCTCTCTCTCTCTCTCTCTCTCTCTCTCTCTCTCTCTCTCTCTCTCTCTCTCTCTCTCTCTCTCTCTCTCTCTCTCTCTCAGAAGAGGAGCGAGTTATAGCTCCTGGCGATGCGCGAGTGGTGGGCGGCCAGAGTACCCACCCCAAGAGATCCTCGGGACTTCGGCCTCGGTAGCTGGTACGGGCGGTCGAGCTCGTCTTCGGAGCTCTCCATGCCGCCCATCCCCGCCGTGGTGGCGACGCTAGCTCCGCCCATGGGTCCTATCGTGGCGGCCCCTCCGACGCCCTCGTGCAAGGGGATGGGCGTGCGGGCGCCGAGGGTCGGGGCGCGCGAAACGCCTCCGTGGGCTGGTGTGGATGTGGTTGGAGTCATTAGTATTAAACAAAAGAATGTAGCAAATATAATAGTAACTATTATAAAATATATAGATGAAATTATCTACACCAAAGACAAAATATCCAGATCCACTGAATAATATCATGCATTGTGTTATTTACCTATTCGTTCGACATCTAACACAAGAGTGGTTTACCATGGTAATATAACAGTATTACTACTATCACTACTGGTATATATATTACCACCACCACCACTTCTACTACTGGGATCACTATTTCCACTTGAACTATTACTACTACTACAAATAATAATCATAACAATGGCAGCAATAGCAAGAAATTATAATCTTATCAACGACTCACAGAGCGTGTTGAGCGAAGCAGGTCCGAATTGACCGTAAACCGACTGACTTCCGAACGGCTGTTGTTGTTTCTGAGCCATGAAGGCATGTTTCTGCTGTTGTTGCTGGTGATGCATCTGTTGTTGCTGTTGTTGCTGATGTTGATGCTGCATCGTGGCCATCAGGTTGACGGGGTTGAGCTGGTGCAGACCGAACTGTTCGGCTGGGTATTGCTGTCCGAATTGTCCTGCCGCGGCCGAGCCTAGTGTCCCCAAGGAAGCGTAACCGGAAGACGAAGCCGCGGCCATCTGGGGTGAAAGGACAACAGGTAAATCTCTAAGCAGAAAAGAAGAAGAAGAAGGAGGAGTAGGAAGGGGAAGAGGAAGAAGAGAAGGAAGATGAAGAAGACGGAGGAGGTATAAGAGGAAGAGAAGGATGGAGAGGTAGAGAAAGGTGTAGAAGAGGAGAACAAGAAGAAGAGGAAGAAGAAGAAAGAAAAGAAGGTGAAAAAGGAGGAGTAAAAGGTAGCTGGGTGAGCTGGTTACCCTCAAGATTTCCACGGGAGAGAAAGGGAGAGAGAGACAAAAAGACAGAGAGAGAAAGAAAGAGAGAATCAGACAGACAGATATGAGAATGAAAGACACTTAAGTAACTGACAGACAAGTTTTAATAAAAAAAAAATATACAAACCGAAAAATCCTATAAAAAAAGAGGAAAAAAAATGACAAGATACTCTTCTCTCCAGAAAACATAAAACATGACGTAAGACAACAGTACAAAACATAATAATCATAATAGAGAGAAAAAAAAAACAAGAACATACTAACCTGTCTCTGGTGTGTATACAGATTGCTCGGTGTTGTCGTATTAGTTGCCGAGGCAGAGGGCCCGGCCATGCCTCTCAGCTGTTCGGGTTGCTGTTCATTAATAAATAAAATGAATTTAAATAAATCAATACGGTGCCATTAGATACTGATAAAATATCACGATAGGAACAAAAAAAAAGTGGACGAAAAGAATGATAAAACTTTAAAACTTGATTGATGAAGAAAAATGCAAGGGGAAGAAATATATGCAAAGTATTGTATAGCTATACATAAGGAAAGTGATAGAATATTATCATGATTGAATGTGCAAATTATGTCTTCATATTTGATTAAGAAAATGTGTTCACTTTAGTTGAACAGAAACAGTACAAAATTAAAATGAGTAATCTGAATAAGTCATGTTATACACTATACACACTTAACCCACTACAATATTGCCCTTGGAAACAAAAATACAGGATTCGGTTAGTATAATTCGGTTAGTATTATTTTTAAACTGTGCATTATATACCATGCAGATTTACATAGTCCATAGTAATTGTGATAGCAAATAAATGTTGCTTGTTAAATGCAGTTTTACAGAATAAGGCAAGACGCAATTAAGAAAATATGAATGTGCGTCTAAGTGCCTTGAGGAAGAACATGGGTTTCAGGCTGTTAGTCACAAGCAAAATTGCTTTGTCAAAGTCCTGAGAATGAAAGAAGTATTGAAGTCTAAAACAGTAAATATTTGCAGTGTTCACAAGTCTAGATCACCAGAAAGGGTCAAGGGTCACGTGTACTAGCACTAGCTAGGGTCTGGTGCACTAGAACTAGCTTTGTCAGCTTATTAGAAGCAGCCAGGGTAATTTTGCTAGCCAGGGTCGAGTGTACTAGATGAGCTAAGTCGAGAGTCGGTGAGGTGGAGCAAGAAACACCAAGATTCCCCTTCAAGCAGAGTGTCTAAGGAAGCGACAAGCAGGCAGGCGAGGAAAGTTCCAAAGGAGGCGAGGAGACTAACAGCCGAGAGCTGGGCGTGGAGAGCCAACAGCTGCTGGAAGTTGAGCGTCCCGGGCTGCGCCGCCATCATGAATGGCGGGATCCCGGCGGAGTTCTTCTTCGAGGAGGAGGAACCGCCGCCTCCTACCAGCTTCCTGAGACGTCCCAGGATGCCCTCGCTCCCCCGGCCGAGGGTGGAGTTGGACAGGGCCCGGGTGACGCGGTTATACATAGAGAAGGGGTTGGTGTTCACCGTGGCGGGGACGGCGCCGGCGGCCAGGTACTCGTTGCTGCTGCTGCCGCCCTGCTCTGAGCTCTGGGGCTGCGAGGGAGGTCAGGGGAGGTCAGAGGTCAGAGGGGGGCGTTTCGGGGTCGAGGGGCCAGTCAATGGGAGTCTTAATATGGGTGTCGATTGAGAGGTAAAGGAAGGTGAGAACTACAATAATGAAGGAAATAGTGTATAGAAGACATACATTAAATACAAAGACTAATATAGCTAATACCTTACGAAGACTGAAATCAGTCTTACAAACACTTCAAAGTCAAGTCAGAATCAATGTGTTATACTACTACAGACAACACTAAGGAAATTTTGTCTACAGGGTGAGTCACAAGTTCAATCTAAAACGAATTACGTTTGATACAGGCTCTCTCTCTCTCTCTCTCTCTCTCTCTCTCTCTCTCTCTCTCTCTCTCTCTCTCTCTCTCTCTCTCTCTCTCTCTCTCTCTCTCTCTCTCTTTCCCTCTCTCTCTCTCTCTCTCTCTCCCTCTTTATCTCTCTCTCTCTATTTATCTCTCTCTCTCTCTCTCTCTCTCTCTCTCTCTCTCTCTCTCTCTCTCTCTTTGAGACACATGGTTATGGCATAAAGAAATATTGTTTCATGAAATTTCAAGTACAATAATACTTATTTCAAACAAAGAATATTCAGTCAGTCAGATATAATAGGTCCTAATGGAAGGAAGTAACAATGAAAATATCAGAAGAAAGATTGGTCATGAATGATCACATCCTACATATAATTCCCATCCCTACATAAAGAAACACAATTAAAAGATAAACGATGTTAGTCATGAATGAATTCACACACACGCACGCATACACACACACACTACAATCCCGTACCCTTCACCCAGCCATTCTTCCCAAACAACAACAACAACATACTGATACCAAGAGAGCCACCAAGAACCGCCACTTACCGCGTAGATATTCTGGTTGGTGAGCGTCTCGGCGATGTGTGCCCACCTCATCCTGTCCTCCAAGGTTGCCCCATACTGGCTGGCGGGACCTGTGTTCCCCATGCCCTTGTTCTGCATGTTGACGGCGTATCCTCCACCGTAAAGCGTCCCTGCCGTGGCCCCTCTGGCTAGGACCTCTGTCTTGGCATCCTGGGCTTTCCATCTTCGGCTGGGGGTGGGGGGTTGGGGGGGGTAGAGAGAAAGGGAGAAAAAGAGAGAGGGAGAGGGAGGTTGAGTTAGTTGTGATAACGGTTGGTGCTATTTTGGTTTTGGACATAAAAGAGGGAAATAACTAGATGGAAAATATCAATAGCTGGCTCTTACCCTCCATATCTTTGTATTGTTTACCTTTAACGTAATGCTAGACTACACGCGGCTCCTCCACCTACCTCCACATGCACAGGAAGATGAGCGTGAGTATGATGATGATGACAGCTGCGACAGAGGCCCCGACGGCGACTCCGAGAACCTCGCCGTCGATCTCGCAACGGGCGCCGTAGTAGGAACCTTTGCACCTGAGGGAGGGTGAGTGGCGGGTGAGTTGTGGTCTGGTTGCCTAGCTTTCTCTGAAGGTGGATGTTCTTGGTTTGTGTATTTCGGTTGTGTTTGATCTCTTTATTTCAATGAGTCTCTTTTTTTGTACTATTTATTCTTCTCTTTTTTCAGGATTATCCTCTCTCTCTCTCTCTCTCTCTTTATTTCTCTCTCTCTCTCTCTCTCTCTCTCTCTCTCTCTCTCTCTCTCTAACCTCTTCCTTCCCCTCTCCCCTCCTTCTTCCTCTCTTCCCTCCTTCCCCTCCTCCCTCCTTCCCTCTCCTTCCCCTCCCCCTCCCCCCTCCTTCCCTCTCCCCACCTCTTTCCCCTTCCTTTTCCCCCTTCCTCTCCCACTCACTGGCAGACTTTCTCTCCGTCCTCGATGTGGCACTCCCCTCTCTTGTTGCAGAAGTCCGACGAGCAAGATTCGCAATGGCGGCCCACCTCCATCGGGTCGTCCGAGTATCTGTAAGGGAGGGAAGGACAGGTCGAAGGTGACGATGGTAATTATGATCAGGATATATTTAGTGGTGGTGATTGTGAAATCGATGATCTTAATAATGATAATATTAATAATAAATGATGATGATGATTACAGCAACAACAATAATAATAATAATGATAATAATAATGGTAATAATAACGATAACAATGATAATGATAATAATAATAATAAATAATAATAATGGTAATAATAACGATAATAATAATAATGATAATAATAATAGTATTATCATGCATTTTTTTAATGATAAAAAAAATCATAATAAAACCAACAATACTATCAATATTAATAAAAAAATAACAATGAGGATGGAATAACATGATGATAATAACAACGACAATACCAACTGAAACAATGACAATAAACGATAATAACAATACCAACAATCACACAAAAAACAAAAAGCAACAACAATGATAACACCGACGCAGACAATAAACACAATAACAACAACAACAAGAACCATAACAGCAGGACCCACCTGTCCGTGTAGCCAGGCAGGCATCGACAGGTGAAGGTGCCAAACTCATTAACGCAGGTGGCATCACTGTGGCAGTCGTGGAGTTTAGGGTCATTGCACTCATCAATGTCTGGGGAATTAATGAGGTTAATTAGCCTGAGTCATTAATGGGGTGGAAGGAGTTGAGGGGTGTGGATGGATATAGGGGCTTGTCTTTGTAAATGGATTGAGGTGATGGTTGGTGGTGATGGTGATGATGAGGGTGATGGTGAGGGTGGTGATGGGGGTGATGCTGAGGGTGGTATGATGATAATGATGGAGATGATTATGGTGAGGATTATAATGATGATGATACTGATACTGATACTGATACTGATACTGATACTGATACTAATACTAATGCAACTAATAATCATGACAATAATAATAATAATAACAATAATAATATCATCATTAATAATAAAGATGATAATCCAAATAATCCAAATAATGATAACGATAAATATAATGATAAAAATGCTTCAACTAAATATAAAACATTCCCATAATCCATTAAAGAGCATAACATCCGCGAACTAACGACGTTAAACTTTTCTTCTCTAATTTTGTCGAAGTTACCCATAAAAAAAAAGAAAATGTGTAATTTTCACGATCATTACCTTAGATTAATATAACAGTCATCTAATGATACTTAGAATGTGCTCTTTATTAAATTATATTCTAAAAACAAAAGGTTATGAGCATTATGGACTCTCAGAGCACTTAGTCCCACTTTGAAAGTTAGGTGGCACACTTGTTGCAACGCTTTATACGACAGTTGCACGACACGTTTGCATGTCATATGTTGGTATTTTTTTGTTGTTCTTTCTCCTTCTGTTTTCTTTTCAACATTCCTATCTTCTATTTTCTATTTTTTTTTGTATTTCTTTTTTTGCATTTGCTCTTGTAGTCAAGGTCTGCTTTGGCTCGCATTTAAACTGGAATACATTTATTTATTACATCGTATTATTCATATATAAATACTAAATCTTATAGAATAAACGTAATAACGCAATAAAGGGAGTGATAATACTTACCACATTGATGATAAACAAAATACTTTCTACCATTGCCTTTGCTTACAATGAGGACAAACTAATAATAATAACAATAACAACACCTTTGATGACGATTATGATGATGATGATGATGATGATGACAATAGGGATAATAACAACACTACTACTACTAATGATAATAATAATAATGATAAAGATGATGATGATGACGATAATAATAATAATAATGATAATAATAATAACAATGATAATGATGATAATACTGACAATAATAACAATAAAGATGATAATAATATATAATAAGTTTAATAACATCAATAAGAAGAATGATAATAAGAATAATTTCAGCAACAACGATACCAACAACGACAGCAACAATAACAAACACAACAAGAACAAGAAGAAGAGCCACCACGCCCGCGGCCGAACTCACCCGCCACTTCCGGCACTGGATTGAGCGGCCCATCCACCCACAGCGCCGACTCGCCGATCTTGTTCCCGTGGCTCTGGATGACCTGAATGACCTGCCGTTGCAGAGCCTGCCTGATGGTGCGGGAGCGCGTGGCCGGGGTGCTCTCCAGGTTAATGGTCGAGTTGACGATCACTTTCCCGCCCAGCGAGTAGAATTTGTGGACGGTGTTGCTCAGGTAGGCGGAAGACATCTGGGTCTTGCTCATGGCGCTGTCGATCTGGAGGGAGGGAGGGAAGGGGGGTGTTAGAAGAGCGGGAGAGAGGGAGGGAGGGGGGAGGTGAGAAGAGCGGGAGGGAGGGAGGGAGGGGAAGGTGAGAAGAGCGGGAGCGAGGGAGGGAAGGGGGGTGAGAAGAGCGGGAGAGAGAGAGGGGGTGTGAGAAGAGCGGGAGAGAGGGAGGGTGGGGGAGGTGAGAAGAGCGGGAGAGAGAGAGGGGGTGTGAGAAGAGCGGGAGAGAGGGAAGGAGGGGGAAGGTGAGAAGAGCGGGAGGGAGGGAGGGAAGGGGGTTGAGAAGAGCATGAGGGAGGGAGGGGGGTTAATTGGGTGGTCTTGCTGGTATGGGGGGTTTTGCTCTTGTTTGTTTTTTGTTTTGTTTGTGCTTTGTGTTATTCTCATTTGTTTGTTTGGTTTGGTTTGGTTTGTGTTCTTCTCGTGTGTTTGTTTAATTGTTTTGTTCGTCTCCCTCTTTATTGTGCGTTTGGGTTTGGTTGTTGCTTTGGTATGCTATTTATTGTTTTTGTTTTATTATTTTATGTTAGATGTATTGTCTGTTGTTGACTTTCTGTTGCTTTGTTTTCCTTGTATCTGTTATAAATGTTATCTGCTCTTTATGGTTTAGTATGATTTTAAAAATCCTTTTCGTTTCACTTTTTCTTATGGAAATCTTAGCTATTCCGTCTTCCGTTGTTATGTAATAGATTGTTCATGTCTAAAATACTTATATCAACGCTAACTGCCGATACAATAACAACAAAACAAAAACAACACCACCAAAAAACAATGATAATGATAATAATCCTAAGACCCCGCACTAACCGCATGCGTGGCCTCCCACTCGAGCCTCCTGTATTCCTCCGACTCGGGGTCGTTGTATCTGCCTCCCCACACGATCCTCTGCTGCCCCACGAGGTCCACCTTCAGCGCCACCTTCAGGGACACCATTCCTGGAAAGAGAATCAGAGAGTTGGGTTGAGTTTGAGA
>NW_028234427.1:27135174-27137674 GCF_977035675.1 Penaeus japonicus | reverse complement strand
CTACGGCATAGCATGAGGTATCGCTTGGATTTGAAGATTTCATCAACAACATAGATCTCACAACATAAGTCCCACAACATAGGTTCCACAACATAAATCCCACAGCATAAGTCCCATAACATGGGTCCCACAACATAAGTCCCACAACATTGGTCCCACAACATAAGTCCCACAACATAAGCCCCACAACATAGGTCCCACAACATAAGTCCCATAACATAAGTCCCACAACATAAGTCCCACAAGATAGATCCTACAACATAGATCCCACAACATAAGGCCTCTCAGCGCGTACCCTAGCCCGCCATCACGTTCGGGCCGGAGGGAAGTGCTGGCGGCGGTGGGGGTAATGGGGAAGAGGGGGGGAGGAGGCCGCGTGGTGCTATGCGGTGCTATGTGGCGGAGGAGAAGTTGCTATGCGGAGCAACTTACCTGATGCTATATGATGCTATGCTGTGCAAGGAGTGGGTGATATGTTGTTAATGCTTGGTGCTAGTCTGGATTTGCTGTTATGTAGTGTTATGTGGCGAAGCAGTTTTGTGTGATGTTACAGTACTGTAGGATGTGTTTATAGATCATATGATGTCCTCTTGGTATAATATTATATTGATGTTATGTGACCTTCCTTTAAACTACAATGTTACATAGAGTATGATAAGAAACAGAGCAAGTCAATAAAAAAAGAGAAATAAACAAGTCAATACAACAAATAGAAAGCAAGAAGACAACACCAAAAAGTAACAAAAAATAAAAAGATGAACTAAAAGCAAAGCAAGAAAAAAAATCAAAGTGAGAAACAAAACAAACCAAATCAGTAAACAAGAAAACAAAACAAAATAAGCAACAACAACAACAAAAAATCAATAATTCAAAACGTAATAAAAATCACAAATAAACACAGAAACAAATCAACAAACCAAAATCAAACAAGAAAACAAACAAAACCAAAGAATTCAAACAAAGACAAAACCAAAATCCAACCGAGGAAATGCGGTTTTCAAGTGACCTTATGCATAAAGATGATATACATTACAGATACGCTCCCTTGGCTACAGAGATACGCATATGCACAGGTACAACCAGTGCCACCCTAAGCGCATAACCACATAGGCACACACACACAAAACCCTACACAGACACACACACACACACATACACACACACACAAAATCACACACACAATCACACAACACATACACACAATCACAGATATACCCACACACACATTCACACACACATACACACAATCACACATACACACACACACAATCACACACACACACACACACACACACACACACACACACACACACACACACACACACACACACACACACACACACACACACACAATCACACACACCAGCCGCACTCAAAGACAGGAAGCCAAGGATAATTTCTTTGGGCCTGTTGAAATCACCGGGGCAGCCACGGGGAACACTTCCGTTATCCTGATGAGGAAGAGAGAGGGGGGGGGGAGGAAGGAGGGGGGAGAGAGGAGGAAGGGAGGGAGGGAGGGAGGGAGGGAGGGGGGGAAGGAGGGAGAGAGGGAGGGAAGGGAGAACGAGAGAGAGAGAGAGAGATAGAGCGAGCGAGAGAGAGAGAGAGAGAGAGAGAGAGAGAGAGAGAAAGAGAGAGAGAGAGAGAATGAGAGGGAGAGAGAGAGAGATAGAGCGAGCGAGAGAGAGAGAGAGAGAGAGAGAGAGAGAGAGGAAGAGAGAAAGTGCTATCACAGAGCTAGACCGGGAACGAGAAACAGACAGACAGACAGACAGAGACAAAGTCACAGCATGATCAGCATCAGTGTAGCGGAGAGAGAGCATCAACCCTCTTCTTCTTCTCCGAATCTTCCTCATTCTTTCCTTCTTCGTCTTCTTCTTCTTCTTCTTTTAATTCTCTACTTCTCCTCTTTGCCTGTCAAATCTGCTTTCTTCTGCTCTGCCACTTCTTCCTCTTTTACTTTTTCCCCTTTCCTCTTCCTCCTTCTCATAGTTCGCTTCATCTTGTTTATCTCTTTCTCCTCTTTTTTCCCCCTTCCCATTCTTCCTCCTCCTCCCATTCATAATTCCTATCATATTTTTTATCTTTCTTCTTCTTCTTTTCCTCCGATTCTATTTCTTCCCTTCCCTTTCTTCCTCACGTTTCTCTCTTCTTTCCCTTCTTCATCGCCTTCTTCTTCTTCCTTCCTCTTCCTTAATGTCTTCCTCCTCCTCCCCCTCCACCCCTTTCATCTCCCCCCCCCCTCCACCATGGCGGAAATGACAAAGAGAAAGACCTCACACAGCTTTTGTGCTGATAGTGACTCTCGCTTTGATGGTGAGAGTGAGAGTAACGTAAAGTAGATACAGTGGACGATAGTGACTGTTGGTGGTGATACCGGCTGACTGAAGGAGGCCAAACGTGATGTTGACCATGAAAGACTTCGCTCATGGTGCCGAGCAAAGTAAATTGTGTGTCGGTCTATTTCTGTGCTTAGTGATACAGACGCAAGCGAAACATA
>NW_028234427.1:27120174-27122674 GCF_977035675.1 Penaeus japonicus | reverse complement strand
AATAAAAAAAAATCTATCATTTAAATATCTATTAGCCTATCCATCTATCTGGTCTATCATTCATGCATCGTATTCCTTGGCATCTTGTTATTGTTATTCTTTTTTTTAGCATATTACACCAACTTATCATTTCCATTTTCCATATTGATTTATACATATCCATATCTTAGTCATCTATCAATTCGTCTTTCTATGTATTCCCTTATATAAAGTAATAATCACGGGCTTATATTTATTTATCTTTTGTTGATTATAAACAGATTCGCCGGCTGTCAATGTTACCCGCCTTTACCCCAATTTCATTAATATTTTCCTATCATTTCATTTTTGTTTATGGGTTATATTAAGGGTTAATATAACAAATCCATTTACTTGTCGATTAAATTTGCGTTAAGAGGTCACCTAAATACATAAAGACGTAAGAAGGAATATCACTTCATTATCGCATTGTGTATACGACACGCAACGCAGGCATGTAAATGCATTCTTTCTCTCTGCCTGTCTCTCTGTCTGTCTGTCTCTCTGTCTGTCTCTTTGTCTGTCTGTCTCTCTGTCTGTCTGTCTCTCTGTCTGTCTCTCTGTCTGTCTGTCTCTCTGTCTATCTATCTGTATATATGTATGCATGTATATATTTATTCATCTACCCATTACCTGATTTGTTAATCTATTCATCAAGCTTACATGCTGCCATCAATAAACAACTCTCTACTCAGTTTCGCCATACTTGAGAACAACAAACCTAAAGCAAAACACAAGAACAAACCCCTACCATTAACTCAAACAACAACAACAACATGTGCCTCGAACCAGCCTCTTGACCTAGCAACATTCTCGACGTTTCTCGTAGTTGAATTACCGGTCGCGATTTTGAGGTTGCCTTGGAAGGCGGGGGTTGGGGGGAGGTGGAGGGGGGGGAGAGGAGGAGGGTTAGGGGGAAAGGGAGGATGGGGAGAGGAAGAGGAGGAGGAGGAGAAGGGGGAATGGGGAGAAGGAGGAAAATGATGATGAGGAGAAGGAGGAGCGAGGAGGGGAGGAGGGAGGAGGGTTAGACGGAAGGGAGAATGGGGAGAGGAAGAAGAGAAGGAGAAGGAGGAGGAATAGGGAGAAGGAGGATGATGATGAAGAGTAAGTTAAGAGAAGAGAAGAAGAAGGTGAAATAGAAGATGAAGAAGAAAAAAAGGAGAAAGAGGGAGCAAGAAAAGGAGGGAGAGGGAGTAAAAGGGGAAAGAGAGGGAAGGAGAGCGAGGGGAGGGGGAGAGGTTCGACTTGGTGGAAGCAGATGGAAAGGAAAGGGCCGATGGAGGAAGGAAGAGGGGAGAGAACAGGGGAGGGACGGAAGAAAGGGAGTAAAGGGAAGAAGGGAGAGAAGAGAGGGGAGCGAAGTGGAAAGAAGAGGGCGGGAGCAAATGTAAGCAGGAGGGATAGGAGAAAAGGGGAAAAGAGAAAGAAGGAGCGACGGAGGGAAGTAGGAAAGAAGTGGAAAGGAAGAGAGGGGAAGGAAGAGAGAAGTGAGCGGGATAAAACCAACAGAGGGGAAGAGAGGCAGAGGGAGAGGAGCAGAACGCGTGGAAGAAGTGAAAGGTAGGAGAGAAGTGGAAGCAGGAGAGGAGGAATGGGAGCCGGAGAAGGCAGGAGGGAGGAATCGGGAATGAAGGGGCGGGGAGGGAAGTAGGGGAGGGGAGGGGAGCAGAAGTAAGACAGAGGGCGGGAGGGAGGAGGGGGGAGGAGTAAGTAGTGGGGAGTGGAAGTAAGCTAGAGGGAGGGTGTGGAGGGAGGGGACGGGAGTGGTGGGGAGTAGGAGAGGGAGGGAAGGTGGGAGTGGGGAAGGAAGACAGGGAGTGGTGGGAGTGGGGGGGAGGGAGACGCGGGGAGTGGCGGATGGACAGAGCGGGGAGGGGAGGGGAGAGGAGAGGAGGGAAGGGGGAGGAGGAGTAGTGGAGAACGTAAGTAAGACAGAGGGAGTGGAGGGGAGTGAGGGGAGGCAAGGGAGCAGGAGGAGCGGTGGGGAGGGGAGCAGAGGTACACAGGGAGTGTGGTGAGCATGGGGAGGGTTAGGGGTGGGAGGGGAGCGAGGAGCGAAGCAGGGAGAGGGGAGGGGGAGCGAGGAGCGAAGCAGGGAGAGGGGAGGGGGAGGGAGGAGCGAAGCAGGGAGAAGGGAGGGGGAGGGGGAGGGAGGAGGAAGATTGAGCGTGTGACCTGCCGGGTTCAATGCCAAGGACCGTTAGTCGAGGCTACCTAACTTGCCTCATCGCCGCCTCTCTTGCCTCGCCTGCGTTGCTAGCCTTTTTTTCGTCTCTCTTTTGTTTTTGTTTTATGGCTGCGTGTCTTTTGGGGTTTGGTTATTGTTGTTTATCGCTTTGGTTTTTTTTTGTGTATTTATATTTCATGTATATATTTTAAAAAGTTATCTGTGTATCTTTTCCATTTCCATTCATTTGGTTTCTGGAATTTTAATCCTTCTCTCTCTCTCTCTTTCTCTCTTCCTTCCTCTTGTCATTCT
>NW_028234427.1:27090174-27095174 GCF_977035675.1 Penaeus japonicus | reverse complement strand
CTGAAAAAAGCATTTATTTGATACAAAGGAATGGCTTTAACAATACAGCAAGAGAATATCAATGTTCTATTTACAATGAACAAAGAAATATGATAAAATGAAAATTCAATAATGATGATGATGATGATGCTCTGTAAACCTATAAAGTATAAAGTCATCTTTTTCCTGTGTCCTCACAATCATATTTCAAAAACAAAAAGTAAAGAAAAGAAAAAGAGCAAGAAATAATAGAAAACAAAAGAAAATTGTGATAAAAAAGTTTCCACAGGAGATCATTAATACTCCAAACAATTATGAAAATATGTTTCAGTAATACATATATATATATATATATATATATATATATATATATATATGTATATATATATATATATATATATATATATATATATATATATATAATATATAAATATATATATATATATATATATATATATATATATATATATATATATATATATATATATAAAGTAGATACTTTCTTCCCATGGATAGCCTCTTAACATAAAAAAAAATATATGATATGATATGCAATGAGGAAAAAATACTTGGAGAAAATATTACAAACAAAAGTATATAAGATAATTTTTTTTCCATCTTTAACTGGTCATTTGTCAGCAAATTACCATCTATCTTAGCTATAGATGCTTTTGTGAGGGTGAAACATGCGATAAGAGAAATCACAGGAGATGAGGTACAGCAATGCATGAGGACATATTCATCAAACAATAGTAAAGTCATATCTTACAACCTAATATATCTATTAAGATACATGTATGGAAACAGTTTTAACTGACTTAGGTACTAGAATTACAAAATATACTTTTTCATTTCTTTTAAAAAATTGGACCCAGCATGCAACAAGAAAAACTGGTATAATCATCAGTGTTTGCTAAAACAACCCTCTCTTTTATTCTTCTTCTGGACTTAGAACATTTGAAACTTTGTGTCCATCAACTTTCTACTTACATTCTTTGTAATCTATAACTAGTCATTCTTTTTTATAAGTTGCTATAACACAAGCTTTTAAACATTATACAACTTTATATTAAAAAAATGATTATCTGTGAGTAGTTTCTTTTACTTTATTTTCTAACTTCCTGAAAGATTTAAACACCATGTCCTACTTGATCATTCATTTTTTGCTGAAACAAAACTCTCTATATCTTGAGACTTAACTTATTAAATTAATTGTGATAGTATAACTTTTAGTACCTCGTCTTGATTTTGTGCACAATTAATAGTTGACAATTTCTTCTTACTATATTTTCTAAATTCTTACAAGATGTATCCACCCTGTCTTGCTTGGTTTCAGGTACTTGAAGTGCTTGTGTGGGTACCCCACCTATGAATCAGGAGGGAGTGGATGTATGTTCCCCTTTGCAAATGCTGTTGGAATCAGGTGGTTCCACTCTTCAACAGGAAGGAACTTCTGAACCAGGATCTGTAGGTCCTCTTCCGAAGATGCAAGTCCCTGACGCTTCATCAGCTTCTTTACATCCTTGGCCTGTACTTCTTTCACACCCCTCCTTGCATCCACAAAGTTGACCAGGTCTGAGCAACAGTTCTTCCAGTACTCTTCACTCACCTTCAACAGCTGCTCTAAGCCATCAGGAGTGAGTCTGCATTTGGCAAAGTGTGAGAATAGGTCTCTAGTTGAAGCCTTAGAAAGCATCTTTGGGAGCTCCTTCTTCTGTTTCTTTACCCCCCTCGGGCGTTTGAGACTAACTTTCTTGGGTGTCTGAGGCTTA
Organism: Penaeus japonicus; assembly: GCF_977035675.1. NCBI lineage: Eukaryota > Metazoa > Arthropoda > Malacostraca > Decapoda > Penaeidae > Penaeus > Penaeus japonicus. Next base: position 27,093,423 of record NW_028234427.1, on the reverse strand, counting down.
GTATATTTCAGGAGAGAAGCCAGACGAGGACCTTTTTGCTTGGTGGGGACAGGAGACTGCATGGGCTTTTCTGCCAACTTCTGTAGGAACTCCTTCATTGTCATCTGCTTTGCAGTGGGGGCAATGGTGGCTGGTTTGGCCTTGGAGATGTTGGAAATGTGATCATCAGTCATGGATGTCCTCTGCATCTGCTTATTGATAGCAGCCTGAGATTCCTCTAGATCAGGTTGCCTTATGGAGACCTCACTAACTTCTCCCATGCTGATGTCATTGGGTGCTTCCAAACTCTCATCTGGCCTCTCTGGTTCCACTTCAGGCATTACACTTTTTCTTCTTAGAAGTGTTGGCAACAGGAATTCCTCTTCTTCATCACTCTCATCTGTCTGGCTTGCTGTGGCTGCTGGGCTGAGATCTAACAATGCCACATTGCTTCTTTGAGCCTGACTCTCCTTCCCCATCAGTTCTACATCACCAAAAGCAGCTGCCTCTGACACCTCTTCCCTTCCTTTGGATGAAACCAATCTAGTCTTCTGACTTACTATTTCTTCAAGATCTTCCTTTAATGAGTTGAGATCATCACCTTCTCCACTGTTGCTCTCTGCATTTGATGTGACACCATCAGGCTCTTCAAAGTCTGCTTCTACAGGAATATACACTGCATCAGCATTTTGACTTAGTACTGATGACATACTTTTTGCCTGTGACTTGTGACTTGCCAAGCCATCGTCAAGCTCATCACTAATGTTTCCTACTGACTCTTGCTCTTCCTGTGAATCTGCATCAGCCAACATCCCTGGCGAGGCTCTTGTAGCTGCTTTGATGGCCTCCTCTGGGTGAACTTCAGCCTCAATGGTCACTGTGTGCATCCTGGCCCTCTGAGCGGCCATCTTCGATCTCCCTTCTTCAGACAATACTTCCTTACTTTTAGACACCTCTGGCCCAGGGGTGCCTGGGGGGGCCAACTCTCCACTGTCCCTGACAGGGGTTCTACTTGAGGTGCCCTTTGAAGATTGCATTCCGAGGGTTGATGCTTTAGCCAGTGAGAGAGGAGTAGTCTGATCTTCCTCTAGCCTTTTCAGCTGCACGTGAGCATTTTTCATCTCAAAATATTTCCATGGACTCCCACTATGTAAATCTGTACCAGAACGGTCTTTAACAGGGAGCATCCCTACACTTTTTCTTGGACTCCTGCTCTCCATGCTTGCTACTCTCCCTGAATATGAAGTGCTCAAACTTTTCCTTGTAGCAACACTCCTGGGTGAAGAAGGAACCTCTGATGTCTCTCCAAGAGAAGAACGAACACCAAACTGATTTTCATTCCCAGTCCGAACTGGAGATTCCAAGCTCCTCCCTGACAATTTAGTATCTGTCTTTAAAGATTTCTGTGAGGAATTTGCCTTATCACTGTCTTTTATCTTGTTCTTATGTAGTGGAGAGGAAGCTATATCTGAAACCCTAGCAGAACTCCTGTCACGAGCAGGTGATTTTTCTAAAGCAAAAATGGCTGCAAATGTGTTGTCTTCATCACTATTGGGCACAGGGCTTAAGTGATCAGTCTCAGATTCTTCCTTGTTCTGCTGCTCCTCATCTGTGTCACGGAAGGTAAGTGGTGGAGACAGGGGGTCAGCAAATTCTTCCTCCTTTTCTGTTAATTCCCCAGTCTTGAAACCATCTCCAGCACTGGCATTACTCTCTTGCGTTTCTGGAATGGATTTCACCACTCCCTCTACCTGCTTCTCAAGGTAGAAGTCCTCAGTGTCAGATGAATCACTGTTGGATGCATCAACAACCCCTTGCCCCTCCATCCCTAACTCCTGGGTCTCAGGGATCATTCTAATTGTCTCTGAGGCTTGGTCATCCTGATCCTGTGTCTCTGGGATCATTCTGATGTTCTGTGAGGCTTGGTTGTCCTGATCCTGTGTCTCAGGGATCACTCTGCTGTCCAGAGAGGCTTGGCTATCCTGATCATCATCACTTTTCTCACTACTTGAATAATGTAAAGCTATGCTCTCACTCTCTGCGAGCTGCTTCTTTTCCTTCTCCTCCTCTTCCTCATCCTCTACTGTCTCCTGTTGTGATTTCTTCAAGTTCTTTACCAGAGCAGACAAATTCAACTTTACAGGGGGTGCTTTACGGCCAAACCGCTGCCGAGTCGCTGCCTTTACATTTTCTAGGCTCTCATCAGCATTTGCATCTAAATCATAGGTATTGTCAAGGTGGGAAGCTGGCTGGGTGGAAGGCATGGGCACAGGTGAGTCGGCCATTCTCTCCTTTCCTTTCCCTCTGGGGGAGGCAAAGGATTCTGGTGACTTCCACTTGGGTGACATGTTCTTATGTGAGGAGCCTTTCCCTTTCTTTGGTGTTATGAGGGGAGGTAAATTTGGGTTAGGCTGAGAGAGGACCACCTTCTCTCTCCTGTTACGGTGACGCATGTTCCTGGCAGCTTCAAGGTTGATGCTGTCATTTGAAGACTCGAGCAGGCTGTCACTAATGTTGCCATAGGTCTTGTCACTACGTAGTAAAAGACTTGTTTCCATCTTCTCTGCTGCTTTCTTTCCTTTGGGAGGCTTCTTGGCATTAGCATTGGAATGTAATTCAGGCTGGGAAGCAGACTCCAGAGGCTTGCTTCTCTTCTTGCGGAACCGGCTGGCCTTCTCCAGGTTGATGCTCTCACTCAGAGAGGAGTCATCACTATTGGCCAGGAGACTCAGGTCAGCATATGTCTGACTGGCTAAGCTAGTGTTCGACCTGAGACTCCTGAGTGACCGATCCATAGTACTGGTCTTCTTGGAAAGGGTATCAACTGGCAACTCTGGCTGAGATGCTGAGTCCATGGCTCTGGTTCTCTTCTTGCGGAACCTGGCAGCCGTCTCCAGGTCGATGCTCTCATTGATGAAGGAGTCTCCACTGTCAGAAATGCTCAGGTCTGCATAGGTCTGGTTGGCTCCTTTGATATTGCTCACATTAAGGGAATGGTCCAATGAGTGCCTGGTGAGCTGCAGTCGCTGGCGGAGGACTTGTGTGTGCAGGTTTGTGGCCTCAGCATTGCCTGGAAGGAATACTGAACATGAACAAAATAAACTTTATCATATCCCTCTTCTGGTATTTAGTTGTTTAGGTATTGAGACAATATATAACATATCAGGTATCCACTTCTATTTAGATAAATCATGAAATCTCTAAGACTCTTTTCTGAGTAACAGGTTGGTAAATTTCTCCAGTCTACTTAATACATTACTAATACAAGAA
>NW_028234427.1:27075174-27085174 GCF_977035675.1 Penaeus japonicus | reverse complement strand
ATACACATTATACTGTTATTCCAGAAGCCAGATTCTCAGTGCACTTTTACAATGAGAAGAGAAAAAAAAAAAAAGTCTAGATAAAGGCCTAGGCTAAAACCATGATATACAAATATTTTTCAAGGTTCTAACTTTTCCAAAGACTATCAAATGAGTTCCTGTAACTAAAAAACCTTTCTCCTAGGCTGTGTTCTTGATGATGATATAAAAAACTGTATGTATATATGCAAATAATGGAAAACATTTCTATATGTACAGTATCATATCTTAACTTCAGATACATACAAACAGTACATTCACAGAATGAAGCTATAATCAAAAGCTTGCTTAAGTAAGCTTAATTAATATATAAACATACCCCCCGCCACACACACACACAAAAAATCATACATACAAACACACACACACACACATATTGTTACATATAGCTATATACATACAGACATATACATATCAAACATATTTACTTATACAGTCTCGACAAAACCAGTACTCTCTAGGAGGTCTCTTGGAGAGCAGTGCACATGGAAAGTGGAACCAAGACAAGCACCGCTCACATGCAACACTTCTCTCATTCTCTTTTATGGTTTTAGTGCAAGGAGCGCAAATCCACTGACTGTTTTCCTTCTTCTTGACAAGGCCGAGGACAACATTCCAGGCCTCACTGGTGAAGTACCTCTCTACTTGATGCAAGTCTACATTGTCTTCATCTCGCACCAGGTCAGGAATACACTTGATGTCTGTCTGCACTTCGTCTGGTAAGATGAGGGTTCCCTGGAGGGCCTTCTTGGCGGCTGGGCTGCTAACAAAACACTCGAGCATAACCTGGTGTTTCTCCCTCACCCGTAGTTTTCGAAAGGGCTTTGGTTGGCCCACAAGAGTGTCATGCTTCACCTTCTTAGCACTCTGGGACATGGTCAGCGAAGGAGGATCCCTTCCTTTGGACCGACCTCTCCTACTCATTCTTGTTACAACCCTGCTATCTATCTGCTTGTCACTTCCTTTTTCATTTGTCTTGGTCTTTATCATAGACTCTTCTGTGGTATATCCACTCTCCCCCTCTTTGCCAGTCTTTGACTTTTGTACACTGAACTTCATCCCTTTACTAGACATCTGCAGTGCATTCTTGACCTCTTTGTCCCCCAAGTGGGCAAGGAAGTGGTCAAGGACCTCATCAGCTTCCCTGCTAGTCTGGCCACAATGGCCATCAATGCTCCTCCACTGGCGCAAAAGGCCATTCATCTGACTAAGTCTCATGTTGAATAGCTTCATTCCACCAGCACATGCACTGGAGGCCAAGCTGAGGGCGGTACGCAGGGCACGGGCATAACGCTCAGCTTCTGAGATGTGGGGCTGTGGATGAGGACGGAAGGCATCCCGGGTGAGAGCATGGTTGTGGATGTCATTGACATTAAGAACCTCCAGTGCATTTCCGTCTGCGGAGAGACGCAGGTACACTTCAAAGGGGCAGCCCTGGCGAAAAGAGCAGGATGAGCGCTTCTTATCAGTCCTCTGCACAGGTGCCTTCCCGCCAAACTTGCATGAGAGCTTCACTGAGTAGTACCTGAGTGCTGCCTTTGCCGTGTTGACTCGGTTAGGTGCGCGCTTCTTAGCCGACTCTAGTGTGCGCACATCTCGTTTCCATAACTCACAGTAGTTGGCATATTGGTACTGTTGTTGTGCTTCCTCCAACTCCTCCAGGGTATCAAAGCGCTTGCCCACCTGGAAGAAGGCATCCTCACTACCTGGCTCCTCCTCAAAGCACTCCCCAGCTTGCTGCTCCTCATACTCTTCCTCTTCCTCTTCCTCCCCGTCCTCGTCTTCATCTCTGTTTGAGCTGCCCACTTCGTCACTGTCACATGAAGAGACCTCTTCCTGGTGCAAGGAAGGGCAAGTCAGCATGTATCCATGGTATATATATACACACATATACACACACACACATCCTCATTATCATAGTCAATACATTAGTACCGCACTCTCATAGCAACCTGAGAGTGTGGTAAGTTTAGTCATTCCATTCTATATTTCCATTTATCTGTTTTTGTTTCATAAAGATGGAGAAAATATCTGGCAATAACTGACCTTCAGCGAGATTTCCAAATAATCTTCCATTATTCTTGCCTTTTATTCTATTCTTTCCTTTCCTGTCAATCAAGTTGAATTCTGTTGAAGTTTGTGTTTTATCTGCAACAATGATTTGATGATAACCTGCTCTCGACAATCAATCAATCAAATACATTAAGTAGGTAATTATCTTCATATAAGGCATAGTTGATTCTAGGCAACGAGCTGCAACTAGCAGATACTAATGAATTTGGCATCGATGCACTGCATTTGATGTATATAGTCCAATGAATTCTTATTAACCTTTCTAAGGCCACATCTTAAGATGTGTTTTCTGTTATTTTCTAAACTTATCATATGATAAACAAGCAAAGTGAGACTAATCAGAAATTTGGTATGATGTGTTAGTTACGCAACTTGTATCATTATTAAAATAATAATTCAATCAATCAGTCAATCAATCAATCAATCAAGGGGATCCAACCCCACAAAAATAGCCCATAGTGAGGAGGTAAAAGCCATACGTCACCGATACTACCAATGTTAGTCGAGTGATATCACTGATCTTGATAGTTAGGAGGGTTGACCGAGGGAATTTCAGGTTAAAAATAGAAAAAAGATAAACCACCCTAAAATCACACAAATAATGATTCAAATGAAATTTCCAAAAAGCCCACATCCTGTAACACTCCTTACTGGGAGGGGTGGGGGTGGGGGGGTATATTAAGGTTCCAAGAGTACTGGCCCAAGTGTCAACCGATGACAGTGCCCATGACAGTGGCACATATCTCTAAGGAATTACCAGAGCCCCCGCAGAAAAGGCAAATAAATCTCCACCACATATATTCCGGCAAGACGGAGCTTGGATTGGTTCTTCATACTTAAGGAGATGTACATGACCTATCTTGCCAAATTAAACATTTTAAGAGATTTGTTTGTCATTTGCTAGAGTGCCAAAGATAGAAGTCCCACAACTACTTATTGCAAAGCCATTCCAATTACCAATAATGTCTTTGCTAATAGTTAGTAAGCACTGACTATACCTTAGTTTTGCCATATTAAAAAAATGCGCAACAATAATGCCTTTTAACGCATATTCATGAAATTTATAGATTAGAGTGCATAATCACTTACATTATACCTCCTATGTCTCACCAATGGGTCAGTAATAGTGAGCTCATGCAATCCTAATAAAGCACACATAGTATAATATAATTCCAGCCTAATGATATCAAATTTATTAGTATCAGGACCTGCAGCTTTTGTATAAGACTATCCAATAAGACTACTAGTAACAAAATTGCATATCTTGCAAAGGATAAACAAGGTGACTACTGACAATCAACTTATACATTTTTCATATTGAATAAAAGTTAAAGTAAATAAATTTGAAACTTATCCCATGTTCTACACTTCATACATACATGATAAGAGTGAAAAGTGTGAATAAATAATATTTGTTAAATGTAAAGACGGTATTCCGATTCCGTTGGCAACTGCTGGTATGGATTCGAAATGGCTGACCGGCTGCCGGCTACGAAAGACCGTATGTTATGACAATTTCAAACCAATAATCAAATTTGTCTTGATATAACGTCATGTTTAATGACTTAGTTATGGCGAATGAAAAATACGGTAGATATTCTTGTTTAAACAAAGATCACATTTTTTTCTTGAAAAAAACAAAAATAAAGAGAAACACAGATACTACGCCCTTACAAATATTCGCTTTTTTCACCTCTTCCAAACATTCTTAACTCTTATCGTTAAATAACCTTTTACTGTTGATACTTACCGTCTTTTGTAACCCAAGAAGAAGAAGCGACGAAGGAGAAAACCCCTCCAACAGAAAACCTTTTCGAATTTACGTTATATCAAAATAGCCCGCGGTTGGCACATCGAATCCAAGATGGCGGCCGTTTGATTATATCAGGGATCCTTGGTTAAATCAGGAAGGGAATTTTATAGAAGTTTGCTATAATGGACAGTCAAGGTGAAAATTAGTTTTTTTTATCTTTATATCAGAATATTTTTATCCTAATGAATAAGTAATTGATGCTTAAGGGATCTGGGTTCGTGCATGTAAAAAGATTCTTTGAATGAGAATCTGTTATTTTTCTTCAAAAAGATAGATAGAAAATTATATACAAGTCAATTTTTATGTTTATCATTAAATAATCAGCGAATATACAGCCAAAAACAACATAATATTCAAATCGGGTCATTTTTCCAGCTTAAAAAAAATCCTTTACGAAAGTTTCCATCGCATCAAAATGCAATATTTAAAATCCACCAATATTCATTCTTATCCAAACCCAAAGAAAAACTCCAACCTACGATATATATCCTAACTGAAAAATGTTTTAATCCAGTAGTGAATTTCGTGTTTGTTTACATCGGCTCAAAGCGCTGAGTTTGCCGTGAGGACAGGAGCTCATATTTATTTCGTATAAGGTGAATTTACAGCTTATTTTAGCCATTCTTTATTATTTTCCAATCCAGGAGAAACTGTAGAGGGATTTGCATAAAAGAAGAAAGGAGGAAGATACCTAGAAAGGGTAATATTTTTGGAAGATGAAATCAGATCCGAGATGAACTACCTGTATTATCATAGAAACCAGTATCATTTTTTCTTCATTTGATATTTTCTAGCTTGATTTTCTGTCGGCCGTATATTGGTACAGATTACAGGTGAACATTTAGACATTATAAGTTTAATATGGCAATCATTCTCGAAGTTCTGTTCGTGTCTAGAATGTTTTCATGTTCTAGAATTTCCTCGCCAATTACAACTAAGTAAATTAGAATATTTAATGTATAGAATGTAAAGCTTTCACGAAGAAACCAAGAATATAAGTACTTAATCTTTAATTAAAGAAGGGTAGCAGTATTATTTAAGTTTCTTAATCCAATGATATTGGATAGCATGTTTTCGTGCTATGTCAAAAATGAGGCTAAACGTTAAATGATATTAATCCATACATTGTTTTTCTATAAGATCATGTTCACTCTATCAATATTAGGCATGGAGGCCTAAGTAATTCCCTAAGTTACTTCTGATACCCTTTTCATATTTGAGTGTGCAGTATTCTTTAAAATGCTGTATCTTTACCTGGTCCTCTTCTTTATAATTGACATATATCTAATAGAAATATGAATGTTGATATTTATTCTTTAACCCATTGCCAATGAGGCTGTTTTGGCTCCTGGTGGCCTAAACACTGGGGTATTTCAAGCTTGTAAAACTAATACCGCAGCCAACAGTTACATGCCCAATCACTCTGCATGTCGGCCACACAGAAAGCCATGACGAAATATCTTGTCCCCTATGGCGAGGACTACCACCACTTAATGTGATATCTTATCACCTAGTAGTAAAAAACATATATATATATATATATATATATATATATATATATATATATATATATATATATATATATATATATATATTATATTATATATATATATATATATATTATATATATATATTTATATATTATATATATATATATATATATATATATATATATATATATATATATATATATATATATAAACACATACATATACATATATACATATAGGGCCTTTAATCCTTTCGTGATGGAACATATATTTTCCTATATCCGCTCCTGTTTGCTACACAGCAAGCACCCGCAGCTTGAGGTTGCACTGAACTTCTCAGACCAATATTCACCCACCCTACTCTAAGGGGTGACAGAGAGGTTTTGTAAATTTTATTTTATTTTATTTTATTTTTTTATAAATTCAAGAAAAATGTGTATTTACAAATGCAACTATGATGTGTATATTCTATGCAAAATGTGTATATACAGAGAACTTCATGATGTGATAAGATGTCCTCTGTTGTATTGGAAATATTCAGATGACATGATATCACATCATCTGTCATTGATTGGTTAATGACATAATCTGTAACCATTATCTTTTTGTTTTTTATTGGAAGTTAGGTTTTGCTTTTGTGATTTTGATTATTATAAACTAATGTATCAGCCTTGGTTTCCTCCTCAGGCTGGTGAACCACAAACGCAAGCATGGATCACATGCTACCTTCTCCGGGGTTCAGCATCCCCAGCATTGGCACGCCTTTGCAGCACTCCCAGGAGGAGGAGATGATCCTCCCAGCAGCCCAGCAGCAGCAGCAGCAGCAGTCGGCACAACAACACAGTCAACAGCAGCAGCAACAGCAACAAGGGCAGCAAATGGGGCAGCAGCCACAGACCTTTGGCAGTGGGTTCACGCCACACACCTTGATGCAGCCTCAGACACCAGTTAGTTGTTTGTTATTTTTCATATTTATATTATTAATATCATAACAGAAGAATTAGTATTCTCCCCTCCCCTTTTTAACCCGTTCCCGACAGGGCCATTTCGGCTTAAAAAGACCAAAATTCCGGGACTTTCGAACGCATAAGCCTAATGCGTCTGGATTCTTGGCCTCACTGGCCGCGAGCCAACGCTGTACGCTAGCTCCTCCCGCACGCCGGGCTGGACAAAATAACGCGTCCCCAGTGTGTGGCCCAAAAACCATTAGACGTGATATCTAGTCACCCGTCATTAACGGGTTAATCTTTTCCTTTTCTTACCTCCATACCCATATTTGCCTTATCCTCATGCATTTGATATAAATTGTATATATCATTTTGTATACAGACTACAAAACACTTTTCCATAGCAAATACCTATTTTACCCTTTTATGCTTACTACCCTCTTTTCTCACAATGTGCAGAGCATGATGTCTCCAGCAGTGGGTGGTGGTTCCCAGGTTGGGGCCGGAATGTTCGGTTCGGCCACAGGACCTTCCACTCCCATAGGAGGTCCCATGACCCCCATGACTCCACACTCAGCTGATCCTGGCATTGTACCACAGTTGCAGTAAGTTGGGGCCAGGCCACCATCTTTTTTTTTTATAATTGAAAAACTTAATTTTTCATATTTATTGATAGTTGTATTTTCAAAAGAAGTAACAGAATTGTATAGATGATTAACCCATTCACGCCGGGGCTGATCCGGCATTGCGCGGTCGCAATACCTGGGTTCTCGAACGCATAAGCCTAATGCCTAGAGATTCTCGGGCGCACAAGCCGCGAACCTGGGTTGCCCGCTCGCTCTACCCGAGCGCGTGGCTTCCCCTCATAGCGCGTCCAGGGCGTCTGACGCGAAAACCACAATACGTGCTATCACTCACCCGGCGTGAATGGGTTAAATAATGATTACACAGATGAATAACCAAGGAAAATTATCTTTCAATTGGTTTAGGGCTGTGGTAAAGGAAAGGAGTTAATTTAGCTGTGTGGCATTATTTAGTATTCATTAAGTGTTTTAAAATGACAGTAATAATATGAGGGCAGGTCAGAAAAGTTCTGGATGTGAGAAATATAGATGTGCAATGATTTTGAAACAAGATTCCCAGAATCTGTAGGCAAACACCCTGAATTTCATTTCAGTCACACATCACATTTGGACATGATAAACTCTCTCAGATGTGAAGATAAATTACATGCTCCAGTACACCCGCTGTGCAGGATTTCAAAGCAATGGTCTCTAATGACTTCCTCTACGGTCTAGATCAACAGTTATCTATTGGCTAGGACTGGCTTTTAACCCATTCACACTGGGGCATATATTTGCGCAATGCTGCTTCCGCCGGCTAGATAACAAGCACATGCAGTGACTAAGCGTGAGATCTCTCCTGGTGTGATGCCACACTCTGCCTCTATGAGCACTCTTAACCCACATTCTTCAACAGGGTTATAATTGGAGGTTTTTGTATTTGCTTACATTATTTTGACAAGTGAATAAAAATTTGTCTATACAGATGGAATTCCTATGATTATGTGCATGTGTAATCATTGAAAACATACAATTTGAGGGAGAGATCTTGATGTTCTAGGACGTCACCCAGGGAGAGCCAAACATTACACTGACGAAATAACATGTCAACCAGCACGAATGGGTTAAGAGACCATCAACCTTTTCTTTTAAGTGAATGCCATTGATAAATACAAGATCAGTTAACCCATTGCAGACGGAGATAAATTTGCTTGCCCAGCCTCCAGGATAGGTTTTATTTTAGAGAGAGACCACTTGAAGCAATATAATTTGAAGCATCCAAATCTCTTTCAGTCATTCATTGTAAAACTAGAGCGGTTTTTGTATTTTATTTTTTTGTGTGTTTTATTGAGTTTAGAGACTTATATGTGCCGTATGACAGGCTCTATCAGTGCTGCAGTTGACTAAAATTGTAGTATGTTATCCATATTAGCTCATTATTTTCTTTATACTCAATGTGATAGAAGTATTGCTGTTTTATGGGAGGACAAAATGCAACTTTATTTTTTCGTATTTTTGTGCTGTCATGAACGAATACGAAACATATAACCACTTACAATAAAGATAACAAGAAGAGGTAGGGAAGAGGAATGAAACCTGTGCTTGTGACTGTGAGTGCCACAGTGAAAAACATCCATATTGGCACAGGAGCACATTTTAGACACTGGGTATGGATTGAGTCACCTTCCTCTTCTCGTTCTGTCTGCACATCCTTCATCGGCGGTACTTTAGAGCAAGGGTTCATCAACTTAGTGTGTGCCATCGCTCTATAGAGACAGTGCATGCTAGAGACCGTGGATGGGTACTACAGTAATTATAGTAATTAGGACTGCAGTAGCCATCATCACTCATTCCTTTTTCATAGCAAAATAAAATAGCACAGTGATCCAAAATCCCCGAACGTCATGTACGTCATGACGCCCGTCGTCAGGCCAAAGCTCCTACGTCATGTATGTCATGACACCCGTACGCAATGGGTTAATGAAGTCTTTAAGATAAATTGCAGGAAGGGTGCCCAAGAGCAGTAGTCACTCCAAAGAATATTGTTTTTGTGAAAAAGCTGGTGCAAGATGATTCTAGAATAACTGTTTCCAAGAGTCACTTGTTCTATACATTGGGAAAGGGAACATTCCTGAAATAGAGTGATGTCCTTCCTGGGCTCTATACACCCTCAACCTTGAATAGAAACTTACCAGAATGGATTAGGCCAAGGAAAAGCTAGGCTTATTCACTGAAGGCTTATAGGAATGTGCACAGCATTGTTACTTTTGATGAAACTTAGATTTAACTCTACGACCTAGAAGGCAACAGGTGGGGCTGAAAGTCAAGAAGTCTAGGAATGTGGGAGCAATAATGTTGTACATATTCTTTGACATTCATTATTATATCATCTTGGTTTAACTTCAAAATCAGTGCAGTCACAGCCCATCGGTTTACATATATTTGTCTTCTCAAGCTGCTGGAAAAGCTGCATGAGAAATTGCTAAAGAGCAACATCAAGACCATCCTCCATAGGGCAATGCCTCTGTGCATAGTGCACACCTGACAGTGGCATTTTTGAGGGAGCAAAGTCTGAGATGGAATGCCTGCTCTCCCAACAGTCAATACCAACCTATTTATTTCCCTTTTTGGCTTTTTAGTCTCCCTGGTGCCAAAGATCAACTCTGAAGGTGCTGTGGCAGAAACATTAAGGCTTAGCCAAAGGAGGCCTTTGTTGGAGCTTACCAGAAGTTATTCCATAGGATGTTGCTCTGTGTAGAGTCTCCTAGAAAGATTTTGAAAAAAGGTTAAAATAAAATATTAAGATTATTTAAGCTTTTGAGAAACCACAAACTTTCTGATGATCCCTCATATTGTTTGTTGTAAACAATAATTTTTTTTTTCTTTTTTTTTTTTTTCTTTTTTTTTTAACCCTTAAAATATGTGCATATATTTTTTAGTCATGCTAAGGTTAAAACATGGGGAACCAATACCAACATTCCACAGGATGGTGGAAAATTATTGTAATGCTTTTAAGTCTCAGATGTAGGTTTTGTATATCCCAAAAATACAATTATTTTTTTGTGCAGACTAAGT
>NW_028234427.1:27042674-27050174 GCF_977035675.1 Penaeus japonicus | reverse complement strand
AGGTAGAAAGTCATTGCTTGCACACATTATTATGGTTTTGAAGTTGTTTTAACCATTTTGTTCCAAGAATCTTTACCACAGTTCAGTGTTGGACAATGTGCCTCCCTTTCAGAGATAAACTTATATTGATTTGGTGTTTGGAAAGTACTTTTGGCAATTTTTTTTTTTTGGGAGGTTTAAGATGAATATAAGGAATCTTGAAATGCCTTTGATAGTTTTAAAAATACCTTAAGGATTTTTTAAAAGGTATATTAAGATAACTTCAGTGAGATCCTATTGAAAGCCCTTATAAACATTTATGAAAGTTGTGAGTTGTAAAAAGGCCTTTAACCCATTGCGTACGGGTGTCATGACATACGTGACGTAGGAGCTTTGGCCTGACGACGGGCGTCATGACGTACACGACGTTCGGGGATTTTGGCTCACTGTGCTATTTTACTTTGCTATGAAAAAGGAATGAGTGATGATGGCTACTGCAGTCCTAATTACTATAATTACCGTAATATCGTGCAAGCTTAACGTCCAAAACCTAGATGGCACCACTTTTTCCTAGCACCAGCAGGTGAGAGAGCCTTGAATGGCACCTATCCACGGTCTCTAGTAAGCACTGTCTCTATAGAGCGATGGCACACACTAAGTTGATGAACCCTTGCTCAAAACTACCGCCGATGAAGGATGTGCAGGCAGAACGAGAAGAGGAAGGTGACTCAATCCATACCCAGTGTCTAAAATGTGCTCCTGTGCCAATATGGATGCCTTTCACTGTGGCACTCACAGTCACAAGCACAGATTGCATTCCTCTTCCCTACCTCTTCTTGTTATATTTATTGTAGGTGGTTATATGTTTCGTATTCGTTCATGACAGCACAAAAATACGAAAAAATAAAGTTGCCTTTTGTCCTCCCATAAAACAGCAATTCTTCTATCACATTGAGTATAAAGAAAATAATGAGCTAATATGGATAATATACTACAATTTTAGTCAACTGCAGCACTGATAGAGCCTGTCATATGGCACATATATGTCTCTAAACTCAATAAAACACACAAAAAAATAAAACACAAAAACCGCTCTAGTTTTACAATGAATGACTGAAAGAGAGTGGGATGCTTCAAATTATATTGCTTCAAGCGGTCTCTCTCTAAAATAAAGCCTATCCTGGAGGCTGGCAAATTTATCTCCGTCTGCAATGGGTTAATGATGGTTTGGAGATTCTAAAAATATTTTTACAGTTTCAACTCTGATCAAATAGTTTATACATAAGCTTAGTTTTTTGTTGGTATGAATTAAAAGATAGTGTATGACTTTCTTCTGAATAACAGATTGAAGAACATAGTATGCTTGTTCTTCAGATTTTGAAAACAAATCCCTATACAAACTCCTAAAAATCTATTTGGTTATTTTAATAAAAATCAAGACTTGTGGACAACTGCTGTACACATTAGAATAGTAAGTTCTTGTATTTTTTCTCTAGTTTGCGCATTCTCAAAAAAAAACTTAACCTTCAGAGCTGGAGCGGATGGCCCAGGTCTACAGCCAGCCACCCCCAGAGATCAAGGTATCGGCCGCGGAGAGCAATGGAGGCACGCGCTATGGCTCGGTGTCTTCGACCCTCGGCAGCCTCGGAGCTGGCACTGATTACAGCCCCCTCAATGACTCCTCCACGTCCAATCCAGCAAGGGGTGTTTTTGCTCACACGATCACAGCCGACAGAATACGCAGGAAACTCAAGTGAGTGGGTTGGTCTAGGGTCTGGGTTGTGTGTTTTTACTTGCTAAGTTTATTATGTATATATTTATTTATTATTTATTGTTTGAAAAATTTTCTTGCTTTCATTTATCATTCCTCATTTCTTTTCATTAAAAGACAACAAAAAATGTTGAAAAAGGAACAGGGTAGGCATGAAAGGGTAGATAAATGAGTAAGTAGTTAAGCCATGAGTAAATGAGTGATTTATTCAGTGTTAGAAGCAGCAGGTAGGCTAATGAATAAGCTATTGAATGCATGAGTCTATGAATAGGTGTGTAAGTGAGCGATTCATTGACTAAATGGTGAGTGACCTAGTTAATAACTCTTGCAATCTTTGACAGATTCTTCTTCATGAATCCCATGGAAAAGTGGCACGCTCGGCGTAGGTTTCCCTGGAAGTTGATGCTGCAGGTTTTCAAGATTTTTGTTGTCACAGCACAGGTGAGAAACCCTTTATGGAGGACGAGATTGCGAGTTTGGAACGGTGGTGGATGGAGGTTAGAGCAGGTGGCTGATGGGAGCATTTGGTCTTAATCCATTTGGGGCAGGATGATATTTGTCTAATGCTGCTCCCTCTGGGAAGAGAACAAAAGCTCACAGCTCTCTGGTCAGAGATCTCTGGCGTGCTCCCACGCTGTGCCTGTCATGCACTTTTCACCTGCCTGATTCTATGGGGTGATAGGAGGTGGTTTTTGTAATTTTGTTACATTGCTTTGACAAGTTAAGATAAATGTGTATATACAAATGTAACTGCAATGAGTATATTAATACAGAACTATGTATATACTCATGCCCTTATAAGATGATGATAGGATGTCATTCAGCTGGAGTGAAATCTTATGACGTGATAACACATCACCCGTCGCGAGTAGGTTTAATATGTTGTGCTTAGATCTATTTATATAGAGCTTGCCAGGAGAATAGACTTGGTTTTATTGATTGGTTGACCAATATTACTGAACTGATAGATGGACAGTCTCTCCATCTAAAGGACTGATATACTGGTGCATGGACTTCTTGAATGATTGACTGCCCAGCTAACTGGCAGACACATGAACTCATTGATGAATTAATTCTCCATCTTAGTGCTTGGCAGACACATTCATGGACTATTGATTGACTATGGACTACTGAGAATCTTTGAATAATTCATTGTAAGTGAATTACATGTGTGATATTCAAAATAACAATTTGTTTGTATTCTCTGACCTTCCTGCCGTTTTGCTGTAGCTATTCTATTCACTACCCCAAAACAGCCTCAGCTTTAGCACCATTTTATGTTAATTTGAATATTACCCTTCCATTTCCATTTAACCCATTGGAGCCGGTTGACGTGATGACAAGTTTTGTGGCTTTTGCGTCAGACGCCTGGGACGAGATACGAAGGCAAGCCCAGCGCTTGGGTTGAGCTAGCGGGCAGCCCAGGCTCATGGCTTGTGGGTCTGAGAATCTTGAGACGTTAGGCTTATGTGTTCGAGAACCCTGGTATTGCGACCATGCAAAGCCGGAACGGCCCCGGCGTGAATGGGTTAACCCATTCGTGCCGGTTTACTTATTAACACGTTCAGTGGTTTTTGGGTCAGACGCCAGTGACGAGATATTTGGTCAAGGCCATGCACCGGGTGAGCGGGTGTACAGTGCTTGCTCGCGGATGGTGCGGCCAAGAATCCCAAGGCTTATGCGTTGAAAAACCCCGGCATTCTGACCATTTAGAGCCAGAATAGCCGCGGCGTGAATGGGTTAATAAGTTATGAATATACCTTTCAATTATACTTACAGATCTAGATCTCTTTTTATATACTTGATATGAGAAAAAAAGCATCTTGTTTATTTGTATGCAATCTGAATAGTGTGTTTGATGCAAGCTTATTTTTAGTGTACTTACATTGCATAGTATTGGTGCAAATCAACATCTTTGGGATTTGTATAAAAAATTATATCTTTGTTATCTACAAATATATTACTGAAGTAGTAGTATGAATGAATATTGAATTACAAATAACTAACAAAATCATGATATGCTAATGTATGACCAATCACTAGCCAGTAGTGTGCAGGTACCACATAAATTGGTCAGATCAGTTCTAAAGTACAAGAGAAAAAACTCATTTGAAACAAGACTTACTATTTATATATACAATGAAATATTACTTCAGCTTATTACTGTGCAGTGTACTTAATGTTTGCAAAAAGTTGCAAGTTGACAATGAAAAAGTAACTAAAATTACCATTTGGTTTACAGCAAACAAAATAGTTGTCATTTTGATGTTCTCAGGGACAATGTTTTCCTGTCCACTACAAGTTCATTTTTCAAGGGTAACGGAATACACAAACTTCAGGTTTTCCGTAATAGAATAGGCTAAGATAGGAGAGGAAAATAAGCCAAGAAGAATTATTTGAAGGGTTCATAGGCATGTCATTACCAATTGAAATTTATTGTTTGAGTTCATTGAGAAGGTTTAGCTAATTTTTCTGAGGAAATATTTGTTATTCTTCTTGGTCCACAATTACCTCAGAGTTGGGGTTCATATTGTTCCATTTTTTGCACAGTGTGTTCCCCACTTTTCAGTCTGTTACTCAAAAAGTTACATGTAAAAAAATCAGTTGAATTTTCAGTTTCAATAAATATAGAAACCAAAATTAAAGATTTACCAAAACCTGGTCCAAATTACCCTGATCAAGGTTCTTGTAAAGTATGCGTAGAAAATAGCCAGGCTAAAAAAAACAACTCTAATTGATTTCCACCCCTCCCCCTAGTTGTGCCTGTTCGCCCAGCAGCGCTACAACCATGTCAACTACTTATGGGACACCAAGATCTCCTTCTCGCATCTGTTCATTAAGGGATGGGACACGACGCGGGAGATCCAGGTGTACCCCCCAGCTGATGGCCCTCTGGCAGTCTATAAGAAGGCAACATTCTTTGAGTACTTGGATTACGCTGTGACGACGGTAAGAGTCAAATATGAATAAGGAGGAATGTGTGAGTCGGTGTGTGAGTGTGTGTATGTTTGAGTCATTGTATGTGTAAGTGTGTTTGTGTTTGAGATTGTTTTTGTGTTTTGTTTTTTGTTTTTGGATAGAAATGAGAGTCATGGGGGTGTGTTATTCTTGAGATGATTATGTATGAGGCCAATAAAAAAAAGAAAATAGAAATTGCAAATTCTCCTTTCTTTTTAAAAGCTTTTCATTACTTTTCAAATTGCAGTATGCACACATCCAAGAGACAGCTATTGGAACCTATACTTATGAGCACAAGAATGGATCCATTATCCCTCCAGTTCTCTGTGTGTCGCAGTACAAGAAAGGTGAAGCCTTTGTAGACAACAACACTTACATTCTAGACGACAACATTACCCAATGTGAGTAGTACTGTTTGTGAATTCAGTATTTATCATTTAAAGTTATTTTGTGATAGGAGGTTGAGAGGAGGAGGATAACGATGTTTTCAAAATTGTCTTGTCAATAAAGACTATTATATGTTTATCATGATTATTATTTTTTTTAGTTTCTCTTAGGAAATGCCACTGTATGATATATGAAAAGCTCAATCACTTCAACAGTGTTAAGTTAGGGAAAGCTGCAAAATTCAGTAATGAAGGATGTGGAATTCAAAATCGTATTCACACTATAACTCATCCATGGTTTATTTTCCTCTCTCTCAGCATGCATAGACATCCCTCTCTCCGAGGCCAATGCTACTGACTGGTCTACAAAAGCGTTCATGGAGAAGAAGAACTTCACCTTCAACTTCGACCTGCTCCTCAACACTGAATTTACCTTTCAACTG
Source organism: Penaeus japonicus (assembly GCF_977035675.1). Taxonomy (NCBI): domain Eukaryota; kingdom Metazoa; phylum Arthropoda; class Malacostraca; order Decapoda; family Penaeidae; genus Penaeus; species Penaeus japonicus. Next base: position 27,044,637 of record NW_028234427.1, on the reverse strand, counting down.
CGCACCATCAAGCTACGTGTCAATTTGCCCTTTGACACCCCAGAGTGCTATCGACTGACAGGGAAGGCGAGTCTATTGTGCCTTTGCTTGTAGAATACTCTGGTGATGCAGTGATCTGTTGGGATGAGCAATTTGATGTATTTGGTTTTGTCTCTTTTTGTTTTTTGTAATTGTAATACACACACACACACACACACACACACACACACACACACACACACACACACACACACACACACACACACACACACACACACACACACACACACACACACACACACACACACACACACACACACACACACACACACACACACACACTAAGACACACACACACACACACTAAGACACACACACACACACACTAAGACACACACACACACACACACTAAGACACACACACACACACACACTAAGACACACACACACACACACACACTAAGACACACACACACACACACACACACACACACACACACACACACACACACACACACACACACACACACACACACACACACACACACACACACTAAGACACACACACACACACACACACACTAAGACACACACACACACACTAAGACACACACACACACACACACACACACACACACACACACACACACACACACACACACACACACACACACACACACACACACACACACACACACACACACACACACAAAGACACGGATACACACCCTAAGACACACACTAACACTAACATATGCACAGACATAATAAAAAAAATAGTTGGCTATAATCCTCCCATCTCCCTGCAGGTGGTGTTTAACAACCACGACCATGACGGGCAGATCCTGGTTGAGTTGGATGTAGGTGCAAGGGTCCTAGAATGCACTGGTTTTGTCAATCTGGCGTCAGAGTCGAGAACACTTAAGGTGAGGGTTTGATTTGTGTCAGTTGTTGAGTATATATATATTTTTTATTGTGTTTGTTGGATTTATTTATTTATTTATTTATTTGTATTTTAGTTAATTTTGTAGATAAAACATTTTGGTCTTAGTATGAAGACATGTAATTGTGTGACTTCCCCATGAAAAATGCTTTTGATTATTTGTCATTTTTAACCCATCTGAATTATAACGCTGTTTTTGCTGCAGGTTTGGCGAGCAGTGATCAACGTTGCCAGCATTGTCATCTGTATCACATCGTTATGTATGTGCATCAGGGCTATTTATAGAGCACAGATCCTGAAGAAGGTGATTTTTTTTCTTTTTCTGTAAAGCAAGAAAAATATTTTTGATATGGGACAAGTCATTTTACTCATTCATATTACCAGCAGTGAATTCTTATGAAATACTTTTTAATTCATTTTTTTTATGCATTTATTATTCTTATTCATTCATTCATTCATTCTTTCATTCATTTTAGGCCACAATAGTTTTCTTCCAACGGTACTTTGGCAAAGAGCTGAGCCTGGAGGAGCGGATGGAGTTCGTCAACTTCTGGTACATCCTCATCTGCATCAACGACATCCTCATCATCATGGGCTCCTTCCTGAAGATCGGACTGGAGAGCAAGGTAAGCTTTTTGCAAATATTGCCTTTTTTTATATCAGTTGTATATCTTTATTTGTTTATTTTTTGAAGAATATTTTGGTGATATGTTATTGTGATAGTTAGTTTTTAGAATATAGATATAATCTTAATCTCTTGTATATATTTATTTTTTTATTTTTTTTTATTTAGACACATGACTTTGGTGGTACTCTTATCTAATGAACTTGGATTTTGGGAATTATCTGAACTTCATTTCACTGAAGTTTGTAAAACTGCTTTTTACTTTCAGAAATTTTCCTAATATTTTGAATATCTATTTAGAACATTAAGAAATGGACATATGTTTGCATGCACATAACTAAATATTGATAATGTTATGTGTAATATAAAGCTAAATAAAGATTCACTTGGAGAATATTTACAAATGAGACCTAATA
>NW_028234427.1:27020174-27032674 GCF_977035675.1 Penaeus japonicus | reverse complement strand
AGGTTTGGAAACTCTACATAGAAAATTAAATCATCAGGCATGCCAGTAATTCTCAATTCCAATTTCTTTTCTATTTAGAAGAAAAAATCACTACATGTAATTGTCACCACACAAACACTTCTTGCTGTTAATAACCCCACAGGTGCTGATTCTGACCCTCAAGAAGTGCTTCCCAAATGTGCTGCGTTACTCCATCTGCATCCTGATGGTTTTTGCTGGTTACTGCCTATGTGGCTGGCTCGTGCTTGGACCTTACCATCTCAAGGTGGGGAAGTTAAAACAAGACTCTTCTGACCCACACTAATGTTGTTAGGAATATAAGGACTTGATTTGTTTTGGTGATCATAATTATAGCATATTTTTTCCATATTAAGGGAAAAAAATATATATATATGTATACACATATATTTTGTACATATTTGGAGAATCAGATAGTTTTCTTTACTTTAGAAAAGACACTGTGTTTATAATCTTTCAATTTCTACAACTCCATCTCCATTCCCTTTTGCCTCTCTTATTGTCAATCTCTATTCTCTTAATCTCTCTATTCCATACAGTTCCGTTCGTTCTCATCAACAATGGAGTGCCTGTACTCACTCATCAACGGAGATGACATGTTTGCCACTTTCTCGTCAACGTCGGGCAAGGACCCTGTCGTCTGGTGGTTTTCACGCATCTACTTGTACTCGTTCATCTCTCTCTTCATCTATGTAATTCTGTCGCTCTTCATTGCCATCATCATGGATGCTTATGAGACCATTAAGGTGAGAGAGAGCATGAGGTCATTATTGTATTTACATTTTATCATTTTGGCCTATAGGTAATTTGTATTTGGTTGTATGACTTTTTTTAATATCTGTTATATGTATTTTTATATACGTTTTCATTATTTATTGACCTTAACCCGCCCCTTCCTCTGGCTCCCTCCCAGAAATACTATGATGATGGCTTCCCTGAGTCAGATTTAATGGCATTTGTGAATGAGTGCACAGAGGAGCCCACCAGCGGTGTCTTCTATGATGACAGCGACCGCACTATCCACGATGTCATCAACTCAATTTGCTGCTGTGGCCAAGAGTGAGTATTGTGGTACTTTGCTGATTATGAAAAGTGATATTTAAGAAAGGTGATTTTTTTTACTTATTGTTTTTATCATTTTCCTTCTCTTATTTGCTCCCCATACAGAAGAAGAAGTGACACCCAAGAGTATGAACCTCTGATCACATAACAAGAGTGCGTGCGCTGATGTGCTTGCGTACGTGTGTCTACAATACCAAGCCATGTTCTCAGCATTCTTGGTTGGAATTCACACCATAAGAGATTTCAGGAATCATGCGTTCATTGTTGTCCTCCCCATCCCTTTCCATCTGACTGTCTCTGGCTTTGAACCCTTCCCCTGTCCCTTCTCCTTCCCCTTCCCCTTCCCCTTTCCCCCTTCCCCCTTCCCCCTTCCCCCTTCCCCCTTCCCCCTTCCCCCTTCCCCCTTCCCCTCCCCCCTCCTCTCCAGTTCCCACCTTTCCCTCTTCTTGTCTGTACCTTAGAAAACCTTCAACCTTTCTTATTGTTATTTTGTGATTATATTTATTATTACAACTGCTACTGCTAATACCATCATTTAACATTTTTCTTTATTTGCCCTGATGATAAGTCAGGTGTGATATGCTGTCATTCCAGCTTTTATATAGACAGTTTTTGCACTGTGCTTGGTCAAAATAATATACTACTGATGTTATTTTTGTATCAATTTTCTATATCATTTCTAGGCTTAGTTTCTGATGGTTATTATATATATGCTTTATATTCATTCATATATTGAATTTTTTATGACAAATATTAATGGTAAAAGAATTCAGTTATAATGATAAAGATGGAATGAATATACTCACTCAGACCCACTTTTTCCTCTTGGATTCTTTAAAAGGGACACATTATTACTTTTGCAGTCATAGTCTCTACCCACTTCTCACAAATTTGTGCATAATTATGACATATACCAAAAGTTATGAACCCATTCTGAATGATTTTCTGAGAGCATCTCTTCCTAGCACTGAATCTCGTTGATAACCCTAGTTATAAACATCATTGGCAGCACCGAGTCACTCGCATTAACTCTTAGTGTGAGAAATTGTAAATTATTGTTTTTCTCCTTTCTTTATTCTTTGTTCTTTTAGTTGTGTGTTTTTTCAAACTACCTTGGCTAGTATGTTTCTCCTTTTTTATAGGGATTATTGGACTAGTCAATCTCTCTTTATTTACTCTCATTTTATGTTTTGATTTTAACCCAAATGATCTAACCGGCAGTTTCTGATACCGTCAGCACAGGCTAAAAATTAGTGGGTTGGGGAAGATGTTTTCTCTGCCCCCAGGCAGCACAGACTTGCCTAATGAATATTTTCCCTTAAAACTATCACAAAACAAGGGATTAGGCTGATTCAGGAAAGCTGAAGCACTGGAACTAGTGCTGTTACAGTCTTAATACTGTCAGCAGTCCCCAATGTTGTGTCATGTGCGCATTGACGCCCGTCCTTTAGGCCTAATTGAAGCCGTTGTGTGTCATGACACCTATCCGCAATGGGTTAAAGAATAGTTTTGTTTCTCTGATTTGTAGAATTGGATTAGATGATTTGACAATTGTGCTTCACATGAAAGGATGAAAGAAAATAAAAAATAGTTTTGGCATGTCTTTAAAGTTCTGTATTTTGCAAAGATGAAAACTTTAGTTTCCAGAACAGATTGGGAGAGACAACCAACTAGAAGAATGGCTTGTCAATTAGTAATTAGTACATACCATACTTACCAATATTCCAGCACTTACCAATAATTCAGCATTCTTCAAGCCATGGGTTAAACCTTATATTTAGTGATTAGATTTGAATGTTCTATTTTAAAATCATATTTCATCTTAAGAAGAAGTTGTGTGCAATTGGCATTTTTTACTTTTATTTACTTCCAAAATTGTGAATGCTTTGCAGCAAAATGTTATCAAATCAAAAGGCATTCATAAAATCTTTACACAATTCAGGCTTTCTCTCTGTATACGATCATCATGCCAAAGACCATGTGACTAGCAGCTCATTATGCTGTGTCTCTGTAGTTTTGAGTTTTGAAATTTGTTTCTCTTTGGGGGCTTTTGAGGTTTTTATCTTCTCTTTCCTATATGCACATTTGGAGCTTTTGGTGTATAATACTATTTTTCCTTTGGGTGCTTTAGGAATCTCTTTCCTTTGGACAAAGTTAGGCCTTTACTGAATACTTACTATTTTTCCTAAGTTATTACGGTAACATTTGTTTGGTCAGGTACCCCATGTAATTTTCCACTAATTACTTTATGAATCATGTGATATATTTGTCACAAAGTAAAACTGCTGGGTGTGGCTGATATTTTTGGTTTTATGAATAAAAAAATCAAATGGAAATAAATTTGAAGGGGAATATAGTTTACGTGTTAGCCCACATTTTTGAAGTGTTGTTAACGTATAGAGAATAATGCTCAGGTCTTGTTAGTTTCTTGATTTTAGTCTTTATTATTACACTTTTCTTCTGTGTAAGTGTTAGTGTTATATGTGAATCACCCACTTATTATTATTTCATTTTTATATATCTGTATCATTTGTATATTTCATGTCATTGAACAATATGTTTGTAAATATTTGCTTGCATTAGAACACCACTGAAACGATTATATAAAGTTGATGTATAAATGCATGCTAATGTGTACATGTACTGATTATTAACTCAAAGTGTGTTGTGTGAGTTAGCTTTCCTAAAAACAATAAATAGGAGGCCTGGAATTAGATATTGTATTTGTCTGTCAAATTAATTACAACAGGTATGGAATGAAAAGTATTGCTACTAGTAGAAAACAGACCACAGATGATTAAACAACAGACTTAAAAACAAGAAGTGCAAACAGGCAGAAAGATTGAATGATAGCACAGGTGGCTCTTTGATTTGGAAGTATTTTTATAGAGTGTGGTGTCCATATTTGTCAGCAGTGAACCAGGAGACGGGTATAGTTATATAGATGTATTTTTGATTATTCCCCATACAAATCATCATGTATGACCAGGGATCTTAACCTCTTTCGAGTCATGAACACTTTTGAGAGTCTGTTGAAAGTTATGGATCTCCTCCCGAGAAAAATGCACATAAACACAATATTGCATGCAATGAATATTCTTTATAATAGTAAAAAATGATTGTTTTGTATACTGTATGATATACAGAAAGGTAAGTAAATAAAAAAGGAAATAGTCTCAACAATGATATTCTCTTGAGTACAAAAATACAAATGTTAATTTTTAACTGACCTTCATAAACCCCCCTGGAACCCATCAAGAAAACCAATGTTAAGAACCCCTGGTGTAAGACAAGGAAAAGGAAAGATATATTAATTTTCCTTCATTTGTGATGTAATCTCTTGTAGCTAAGTTAGGGTTTAGTAAAGATTTATATTCTATGGAAAGTATGCCTGTCTTTCGCAAGAAATAGACGGGATGACAGTAAGTATTGTATGATTTGAGCAACATTGTTTGATTTATTGCTCAAGTACTGAAGCTTTGATTTAATTACCGTCTTATAGGAAGGGAACAAAGATTATAGATTTTTTCTCAAAATACTGTGAATTCAGGGCAACATCTTTGTGATTTTATATATATTTTTTTGTTAGGATGTATATTATGATAATTTCAAAGTGACCTTTCTATTTTTATTTTTTTTCTCATAGAAAATCAAAAGTTTTTGTAATCATATGTAAAAGTCCATATATTTACAACTAAGACTTGTTTCATGAAATAGGCTAGTAATTACTGATATTAATGCAGGTTTATCATAATATATATATATATAGAGGCTTTCAAAGACATAATTTTATACAGTCCAAAGAAAATATTTTGGTTTACTTTTTAGTTATTTTTAAGGCTACTGTTATTCCCATTATTGAACTATTATATTTACCCATTTTATGACATACTTATATATTGCATACTACAATAACTTTTTCAGAATCCTTCATCATAACCATGACCGTCTTGCCACAGATTCATCCCTATCATCATCATCATTATCATCATCATAACAGTTGATTAAGCTGATAACTAAGACAGATTATACCATACACTGAAGCAGTCATAATAGTTTAAAATGTGCTTGCCATGTTGTACAGTCAATTGTAAATATTACTGAAACATTTCTGTAACTGTTGGATGTCAAAGTGAGTATTTTGATGATGGCTGTCTGTATAATGATAAAAAAAAAATGCATGTCTAGAAGACTTGTGATACAATTAGTGTTGGGTGGGGATGGGATTAACCCAACAGGAAGGAGTCCGACTTACAGATGTGTACCGGCATTCAAAAGCCCAGTGAGGGCGGCACGTTGGGGGTATTGTGTGCCAGCCATTTCAATTTGATTTTAGCCTAATAATTCGAAGCCCCGGCATTTTTGGAATTCAAGGCTAGAATTCCCGTCGGGGAATGGGTTAACCCACACAGTGACGGGTGTACAGCAAGTGTACCGCCGCTAGTCAAAAAAGCCCAGTTGCCGGGCGGCACAGTATTGTGCAAGCCATTCAATGATTTAGGCCTAATAAATTCGAACGGCCCGCAGTTTGGACATTTCAAGCTAGAATTCCCCTTCCACGGTGTGACCCCCGACGGAATGGGTTAAGATGTAAATTTTATTTTTATAGATTTTTTTTAAAGATTTTTTTTTTTTTTTTTTTTTTTTCTTGCTTTGTTGAAGAATGTATTTCTTCTCTTGTAATTTATTCATTTTATTTGCACTAAGACCTTTCTTAGAGTATTTATTCCAAATGTCTTATTTTATTTTATTTTATTTTTCTTTAATAGGAATATTCGTTTTCTTCCATTTCCCTTTTTGATCCCCTTGCCAGTCTTTCTTAGAATAATCTTCGTAATTGATTATAAGAAGGGCTAAAAGAGCGATGTAATTTTTGAAATTTATCATGCCTTTTTTAGCATGATTTTTTTTCTTTATTACTTTCTCCACCTTTACCTTCACACTCTTCTCATCTTCCTCCTCCTTTACTCATTTGATTATTAATTATTTGAAGGTATTAATTTTGACACACAACAGACAAAGAAAATACTCTGGAAGAAATTATTGACTGGAAATGAATATAAGCTCTTCTTGTATTAAAAGAAATAGTATCATGTATAATTACATATACTAATGTGTTTGAAAATACATTATGTAGAGTGTATTACTCCTGTTTGTAAATAAATTGAAAAAATATATCATGTTTGATTTTTAAACTGAATTTGTGTTATTAATATTACCTTGTATATCAGTATATATATATATATATATATATATATATAGTTGTTATATTATATATGTATATATATATATGTATATATATTTGTATTTAGTATATGTATATATATATGTATATGTATATATATATGTTATATATATATGAATATACATATATATATATATTATATATACACATACATAATTATAATATATATATCATACTTACATACATAACATACATATATATATTTTATACATACACACACGCATATATATACACATACTTACATACATACATACATACATACATACATACATACATACATACATACATACATACATACATACATACATACATATATACATACGTACATATATACATACGTACATACATACATACATACATATTATATATACATATACATACATATATATATACACATGTCAACCTACAGGCCCCTGCTATGTCCATGCAGCGTATATGTCTATTTGTCAAAAATATACAAAAAATTAAAACTATATTTAAGAGTGAAAGTTTTTAATTTTTATTGTATGGATTACAATAAAACAAACTTTCCTAGAGAAAGCATATTAATTAAGAAGATGATTCAGCATCATTGCATATTCTTTTGATTGTAAAGTAAATGACTATCATCAGCTGTAGATTTTCCCCTATGCTTTGATCTCCCTTTTATAAGTAGTCTCGCTCTACGTTTGAATCATAAACATATACAGAAGAAAAAGAAAAACTTTATTGGTATCTTTTCATGGTAAATGTAATTGTACTAAGAAGAAAAAAAGAAAGGAAATAAACTTCTTATATGAATTCCTCTTGTATAGACATATGAACAGAAAACTCAATTTTGAAGACCTGGAAATTTCTGAACTAAATTTCAGGATGCTTCGTTGCCTTGGTTTGGTTACAGCATTGCCAACTTTTCACAGTAATTTATAAGTTGTGTGACATTCTGATTACATTGATTGTACATATTTATATTATATTGATTGTACATATTCATATTATATTGATTATACATACTCAGATTATAATGATTACACTTGTTCAGATTATATTGAATAATAACTGTTTACTGTCCAGTGTCGCACTTTCAATCAATTATGTTTGTTGAGTAAGCTTTTGTGTGATGATTAGCAAAGAATGGTTCTTGTTTGGGAAGCAATGCTCAGAATTTTTACAATGATGATGATCTGTACTTAAAGAAGAGTTCGTTGAATTTAAGCTGCTGTCAAAGAAAAAAACAAAACAAAGAAAACACATTAAACTGCATGCCTTTTTATTTAGACTATGATTAACTCAATGTCCATCATTTATAATGACACAGAATGATTCTGAAGTAGTGAAATCAAATGGGAAATGAATCCTAATACCTCATGATGAACTAAAAAGAAAAGATCAAGAAAGAAGTACAGAAAGAAACAAAAATAAAGGGGAAAAATGAAATGCATGCTCAGACTTCCTCATATAATAATCCTGCTAACAAAAAAGAAAAAAAAAATCTAACATTTCTACAGAAGGAAAAGAATACATAGAACATGATCTATCTGTATCCTCCATTGCATTAAACAGTTGGGTTTGTAGACATGATATAAAATAATGGAATGTCACGGAGGGAAAAAAGATAACAGAATTGAACTAAATCTGCGCCGAAAATTATTCTACTGGAAGAGAAATATTACCTTAATATATAAAACCAATAAACAGTATGTACAAAATTCATAAATAACACCAGGAATCTGTAAACTTGTTACAAACACCATCTTTGCCATATTGGAATTGTAAAACTTCCAATGTATAATTGATAACAGAAAGATAACAGTTTGATATGAAAAAAAGAAAAATAATAAAATACCTAGGTTGAAAATCAATGCTTTTTATTAAGGGCTAAAAACAAGAAATAAAAAAATGCATAATTGTGCCTGTGATCAGAATAAACTATAATATATAGCTAACCATATTTATATATGTATATGTATATATATATTTACTTAGGAAATAAAAATGAACCTTAATAATTACCTAAAGAAAAATCAGAAATTTATGATTTGAAAACCATCATTTGTGTGAGCCAAGTCTCTCTCTCATAGTCTAGCTCTCAGGGACTAAACTAACAAACGAAAGTACTTAAAGGGGGAACAATTACCTAATGTTCTTTCTCTAGTTTTGCTTGTTGCAAGTATGATATTAATTTTTTTAGCACAATCCTTCGAGTGAGTGACATTCTATATATTCATAGTCATATATGTATATATATATATATATATATATATATATATATATATATATATATATATATATATATATATGTATGCATATGTATATATGTATGTATGTATATGTGTATATATGTATAATTATATATATATATATATACATATATATACATATATATTATATATATATATATACATATATATACATATATAGACATGTATACATGCATACATAAATACATATATATATATATATATATATATATAGAAACATAAATAACTAATCACTTATATATATATATAAATATATATAAATATAATATATATATATACATATATATATATATATATACATATATATACATATATAGACATGTATACATGCATACATAAATACATATATATATATACTGTAACAATTTAAAAAGTTAAAGCTACTTGGGGGAAAGAAAATAGTAAAAAAAAAGGGAAAAAATACATTATTACTTTCCTTAAGAGAAATAAAAACCAGATATACATAATACCATTTGGTGTATATTTTTTCTTAATCTGTCTCTGAGCAAAACACGTTTTTCTTTATTTTCTAAAATTAAAATTTGGATTTCAGACTTATCAGATAGAAAAAATAATATAAATCAAGGCCCTCCCTTTCCTTATCAATATAGAACAAGGAGTAAATAATTTCACAATAAAAGATCACAATAGAGTAATATAATATATAATGTGTTTATAAAATTAAAACCATGTGACAGTTACTGCACATCATATCTTTAAATACTAATATTGTTGCATTTTCTCAAAATAATTCTTAAGACAACTTTGCTTACTAATGTGGAAGAAAAGTTAGACATTGCACAATATAAAAGTGAAAATAGCAGGAGAAAGGGGTTTGCATTGTAACTCTAACAATCAATTCTGAATTGTTGCAATATCATTTAAAATCTGGCAGCATTTTATTGAAAGTAGAAAATCTGGTTTTCTTGCAATATCAAATTCTAAATTTTGAAGTGGGTGGTTTTACCAATGCATTGTGTATGTATACAAGTATATGTCTATGTGTAGGGGTGTTTTGTATGATTTATATGTATGTTATACCAATATCTTAAATATATTTATATATATTATATATTATATATAATATATATATAATATATATCATATAATATATATATAGTTATATAATATATATATATATATATATATATTATATATATATATATATATGAGGACAATGCATGTACATATACAGATAAACACAATAATATTTTTTCTTGCTGACTTACTATAGGGATATAATGAAATAGAAAAATCTCAACTTTCCTACAATAATAAAAAGCATTCATATTTTCCTAAAAATGTAATATAATCAACATCAGTCCTAACAATTCATTATCCTAACTCTCCCCGTGTCCTATTTGAGCCTGAGAGTCTTTTGTTTATTCATATTAGTCAACATAAGGGAGATGTATGACGTCAGCAAGTCGTCCATCTTGTAGCCGAGGGAAGTCTCGCAGAGCAGCTTGGAGCCCCGGACCAGGTTGCCGATCGTCATGTGGAAGTAGGTGTTGCCCGAAGACCAGTTGCTGATTCTGGTGAACGGGTTGGTCACCAGGATTTCCTGTTGCGGGGGGAAAAAGTATACGGAATTAACTATGATGGGAAAGTATTTGGAAATAATAGAGAATGGTAGGGATAGGAAAAGATTGGCTAGTTTTTTTTTCTCTTCCCTTCTTGTGAGAGATTTTACCTTCCTTTGTTTTTATATTTCAGAACAAACACCCCACCAAAAATAGTTAAGAAGATTATATTAATAATTTTTATATATTATATATAATATATTTTATATATATATATATATATATATATATATATATATATATATATAGAAGCGTAATCCTGAAATACATGAAAACCGACTGAAAGCCACCATCACCACCACATGACGTTTTCCTTAAATTAATTTACATAAAATAACTATACGACAAAAGATAATCGTTCCCTCCCATCACAGAAAAACCAACACCCCACAAAAGACTGAAAAGAAAGTCTCACCTTCGACACAGGATGTATGAGCGAGACGCCCTGTTTGTTGATGGCGATGAGGAGGTGCTCGGGGTAGTTGGGGTCCGTCGTCTGCTTGACCTCGAAGAACGCCGAGCCGAAGGTGGGCCAGCGGTAGATCACCTTCAGGAACGCGATCTTGGCTTCTTCGGGGCTCATGCCTGGCGGGGGAGAGGGGATTAGGCCAGGGTCATGGGGAGGAGAGAGGGAGGTGAGTGTGGTTGAGGGGGAAGGTAAGGGAGGTTAGTAAGGTTAAATGGGAGGAGAGTAGCGAGATTGCAGGAGAGGATGAGGGAAAGTTCGAGAGAGTGCGGAGAGGAAGATGATGAAGTTGGCGAAGAGAAAAGGAAAGAAAGAAGGGACAAAGAGAAATAGACGTATGAGGAAAGAACAAGACGAAGACGAGGGGATGAAGAGCGAACAAGAACGAATGGAAAGAAGACAGAAATGACTCAGAAGAATTACTTAAATAAACTAGCAGAAGATACAATACATCAATGTATAAAATAATATAATACCAAAATGTTAACAAAACTCCTCAATCCAACGTAGAAAATAATAAAATAAGATGAATATGTAAATAGTAAAAAAAAATATATAAAAAAATAAAAAAAGTAAATTAGTTTAATGAATTGTAACCAAAATAAGAAAGCATAAAGATGAGAGCTAATTACTGTGTTATATGTAAAACCGCAAACGACTGTTAAAATTAGCTTACAGATATGACTGACAAATACTGACTCAGAATTCAAGAAATTAAAAGAATTATTCGTTAAAAATCATACGTTCACAAATAAAAATAACCATAAAAAATGAAAACTAGATACCAAATAGAATAAATAATCTACACAGTAATAAGAAACTAGACACGTGAGAAAAATAAATATCACCAATATAACAGAAAAATCAAAAACTCAGAAGAATAAATCTAAATAATCAATAAACATTAAAAATAAATAAATTCACAAGTCACAATAAAAGGCCCGATATACAATTCCAAGTGCCACTCACCCGCATCATTGTTGTAATGCTGAACAATAACTCTCTTCCACTCGTTGGTGCTTTGTGCTTTGGCCAAGTCAGCTGGAATCAAGTCCCGCAGCATCGTTCTGGGGAGAGAGTAATGGTATTATTAATGATGATGATGATGATGATATTAATGATAGTAATGATGATAATGATGATGATGATGATGATGATAATAATAATTATTATAATAATGATAGTGATGATAATGATAAAAATAACTATATCAATTATCATAACAATAATAATGATAAAAATCATGGTAATAATGATAACATAGTATTAGTAATAATGCTATATTACCATTACAAAATAAAACCCCAGAACCTTTCCAAACATCCTCACTCACACATAACGAAGCCAAAAGACCAACAAGGGAAAGAAAACTCACGGAATATGTGCAAGTTCCTGCTTGCTCTCTCCAAACCGCACTCGGTACACGAGCGCGGCCAGGCGGGCAGCCTCGTCCTTCGTGCATCTGTGATAACCTGGGAGACACGATAATAAATGAGTATATGTATATATATGTGGGTATATATGAATGGATGAGTAAATAAATGGGTCAATGATGAATGGATGAATGAATGGGTAGATGTTGAAGGAACGAAAAATAGATGAAATTCAGTCAAGGAGAAGAATTTATGTGTGATGTACATATTTGCGTACTTTAACATGGTACTCTGTTCTTATAGATCTTCATAAATAGATAACGAATTTAAAAATATAAATTGATGATCCAAATTGAATGAAAATAAATTACAGGAAAATAATAAAAAAAAACAAAAAATAAATAAATCTGAACATATGAAACAATATATAAACATAAACACAAGAATATCAAACAAAAAAAGAAAAAAATAGCACTCTCTTGCCTCTAAGGAGTTTGGGAAGCTCCTGGTGGA
>NW_028234427.1:27007674-27010174 GCF_977035675.1 Penaeus japonicus | reverse complement strand
CCGATGAACAAATGAATGAGTACATGAATAATGAAATAATTAATGAATATATAGATAAATTGAAGGAGTAGTGATAAAATGATAAATTAAGAGAAAGAAAATGATAAGAAAAGACTAATAATCCACCAGTAAAAATAAAGAGATAAAGCTAAAGTAGTAGCAGTAGTAGTAATTGTAGCAGTAGTAGTAGTAGTCATAGTAGCAGTAGTAGGAGCAGTAGCAGTTGTAGCAGTAGTAGCAATAATAGTAGAAGCAGAAGTAGAATCAGTAGAAGATACAGAACAAGGACACCCATCAGGGACGCACCTCAACTCGGCCCTCAAAATGCCATGGCCGATGATGAAGTGCAATTTCTCGAGGTTGGAGGTCGGCCTCGAGTCCAGCCACGAGGAGTAGCTCTCGGCCGTGTACTCGTCCTCCTGCAGTCTCCGTCTCACGTCGTCTCCGAGCTTGTTCTTCCGCTTGAGGGTGAGCGAGACCAGCTTGTGGCGGATGCTGCGGTTCTTCTGTGACATGTACATGACCTGTGTGAGTTTAGGCAGAGAGGCTGTGGGAGAGCCGCCGGCCCGGGCCTGTGCTCAAGGGCGAGGGGGACGGGGAGCGGGGAGGGGGAGGGGGGTTGGTTTAATGAGGGAGGGTAGATTAGGGTATTAGGAGGGGGGTTGGTTTAGTGTGTGTGGGATGGGGGGTTAAAGATTCAATTCTGTAGGGGGAAGAAGCTAAGGGGGGCATTCGCGTGGCGGGGATGGGAGGCGGGGGGAGGGGGGTTGCTAATTTTTGTGGGAGGGGGGGAGGAGGGGGTTAAAGGTTAAATTTATGTACGAGGGAGAGGGAGTGGGGGTTATAATTCGTGGCGGGGTTGGTCAGGAGGAAAAAAGGAAAAAGGAAGGTTGGAGGGGGGGTACTTTCCGGGTTGGGGGTTGGGGGGAGGAGGGCTAATGGGGAGAGGGGGGTAAGCAGGTTCTGAGTTTGCAAGTTTTTGTTTAATTTAATTAAGGGGCAGTGTTATTGCGGTTGTTACGGGTTAGCGTTTGTTATTATCGTTGTTATTGTCATTAGTAATTGTAGCAGTATCGATATTGTTATTATGATTATTGTTATTGTGATTTTCATCGCTATTCTGATCAATAATATCATTGCTATTCTTAATCATTATCATTATTGTGAATCAATAGCAATATCAAGATGATTATCAATATAATCACAATCACGTTATAATCAAATGCATCATTATTATCAACAAATTATCATCAATATAATCAAAATACTAAATAATCATCATAAAAATAATTACATTTCGTAACTCATAACTTCCTGTAATCATAGCAATGTTAATTAGCCCATAGTTAATGAACCATGCACGAAAATAAAACAAAAACAAAGTCATTAAGATTCCATTTCCAAAAGCAACCCTATGTCTGTTGTTTTCCGTGCTGTTCAGTGTTTATTTATTATTTTATTATTGTGTTTTTTTTGTACAGCTGAAGCTACCTGACTCAACCTTATGGGAATATAGACCTACATGGTGAATTAGTTAATGGAGATAATTATTCACATGGTGAGTAAATATGGAACGTGTATATATATGTATGTATGTATGTATATATATATATATATATATATATATATATATATATATTCATAATACATACATGAATATATATATATATATATATATATATATATATATATATATATATATATATATATATATATATATATATATATATATAATACATAAACACATACATACATACATACTATATATATATATATATATATATATATATATATATATATAATATATATGTATATATATATATAATATATAAATAAATATATATATATATAATACATATATATACATACATATATATATATATATATATATATATATATATATATATATATATATATATATACATATATATAAACACACGCAATCATACAACAAAATTCCTCTCCTGCAGCATCTTTTGCCAAGAGCAAAATGCGATCTCGGTCGCGAGCGCACTCACTGGATCCATGCCCATCAGCTGCGCCTCCTGGAACTCTTTGCTCTTGATGAAATTCCGGCCGAGAGTCGCCGACACTTTGGACATGACGGACGTGTTGTCGCGGTCCATCATGTGGTACTTGGGCTCCGCCATGTCGCCCATGAAGCGCAGGATGGTGATCCACAGGGCGAGGGCGGCCTGGCGAGGGGGGAGGGGAGAGGGAGGGAGTCATGGTGAGGGTCATGGTTGGAGATACGCACGCACGCACATACGCACGGAAAAATATTACAATATATGACATTTCCTCATAGATCGGCAATATGTAATCAAATAAACTAGTAACAACTTTTATTCCATAGCAAGTACATAAATACAAACCAGAAAAATAACATATATCTCAAGAAATAATAATACATCAAGAAAATAATTCATTAAACCCTACAAAACATCCATAATTCTTTTTTATTTTCACCAAACTATCTCCTCCACAAAAAAAAAAAAAA
>NW_028234427.1:27000174-27002674 GCF_977035675.1 Penaeus japonicus | reverse complement strand
GTGGGGAAGGAGAGAGGTGATAATGGTGGTGGAAAGGTGATGGTGGAAAGGTGATGATGAAAAGGTGATGATGATGAAAAAGTGGTGAAGAAAAGGTGATGATGAAAAAACAGGGGAGCATTATTATCAATATTATTATTATTTTTATTATTATTATTATTATTATTATTATTATTTAGGTCTTCTGTGCCGATTATTGGTTATGCTTTTGTTACTGTTTGGTTTTTATTTATACAAGAGATAAGTGGGATTTTTGTTTTTAGTCTGCAATTGTTAGAGGGGGTTGCGAAAGTATCATCTAAATATCTTTAAAAAATGTTTTCTTTATATGCAAATGTAGTAGGAGGCTTTAATGACATTTTGATACATATTTTCAAGTGTAGTTTTAATTAAAACTTTATTCAGGCTTGCTCATGTTCTTCTGTGTGATTTGGTTTTATTGTGATCTATGATAAATCTATGAATAAAGTAATTTTGGATAGTGGATATACCTTACGTAATTTTCCATTTTCCAATTTCTTAAAAAATATATATATACCAAACAGATCATTTCCATATCACATAAAAACGGATACAAACAAATACAACAGCGAAAAAAAATCGCTATATATCAATGTTGACTTACCAATGTCCTCCACAAAGAGATGTTGCAAGAACTTGTTGCTTGTGTGATGAATCAATTGCAAAAGATCGGCGCTGAATGTGTCTCGGTTTTTGTCCAGGAAACCTTTGGAAATATGAAAAAAGGGTTGACTTTATTTTTTAGCGTGTAATGTAAAAGCAGGATATATATATATATATATATATATATATATATATATATATATATATATATATATATATATATACATATATATATATATATGTATATATATATATATATATATGTATATATATACATATATATATATATATATATATATATATATATATATATATATATATATATATATGTATATATACAGACACACACATACATACATACATACATAAATGCATACACACACACACACACACACACACACACACACACACACACACACACACACACACACACACACACACACACACACACACACACACACACACACACACACACATATATACATGTGTGTGTGTATATATATATATATATATGTATATATATATCGTATCATAAAGTACCATCCCTCCACCTTCTCTTCTCCCTCCCTTTATCTCATTCCTATTTCCTTTTCTCCCTCTCCTCCATTTCTCCCTCGACGCCCCCCTCTTACCTCCACCCTTCTTCTTTCCCAGATTTCCCCTCTCTCTCTCTCTCCTTCCATCTTCTCCCTTTCCCCTTTCCTTCACTCTCCCTCAATATCTACTACCTTCCACCCCCACCCCCTCTCCCACTCTTATTCTCACCTCCCCCCTCTCCCTCTCCTCACTTCTCCCCTTCTACTCCTTTCCTTTCCCCCTCTCCCGTTCCCCTTCTCCTCACTTCTCTCCCCGTTCCCCTTCTCCTCACTTCTCCTTACCTCCTCCATTTTCCCCTCTCCCGTTCCCCTTCTCCTCAATTCTCCCCATCTTCCCCTCTCCTTCTCCCCCTCTCCTCACTTCTCTCCCCGTTCCCCTTCTCCTCACTTCTCCTTACCTCCTCCATTTTCCCCTCTCCCGTTCCCCTTCTCCTCAATTCTCCCCATCTTCCCCTCTCCTTCTCCCCCTCTCCTCACTTCTCTCCCCGTTCCCCTTCTCCTCACTTCTCCTTACCTCCTCCATTTTCCCCTCTCCCGTTCCCCTTCTCCTCAATTCTCCCCATCTTCCCCTCTCCTTCTCCCCCTCTCCTCACTTCTCTCCCCGTTCCCCTTCTCCTCACTTCTCCTTACCTCCTCCATTTTCCCCTCTCCCGTTCCCCTTCTCCTCAATTCTCCCCATCTTCCCCTCTCCTTCTCCCCCTCTCCTCACTTCTCTCCCCGTTCCCCTTCTCCTCACTTCTCCTTACCTCCTCCATTCTCCCCTCTCCCGTTCCCCTTCTCCTCAATTCTCCCCATCTTCCCCTCTGCTTCTCCCCCTCTCCCCCTCTCCTCACTTCTCTCCCCGTTCCTCTTCTCCTCACTTCTTCATAAAGTACCATCCCTCCTCCTTCTCTTCTCCCTCCCTTTATCTCGCATTCCTATCTCCTTTTCTCCCTCTCCTCCATTTCTCCCTCGACGCCCCCCTCTTACCTCCACCCTTCTTCTTTCCCAGATTTTCCCTCTCTCTCTCTCTCTTTCTCCTCACCTTCTCCCCTCTCCCGTTACCCCTTTCCTCCCTTCTCCCCCTCTCCTCCCTCCTCCCCCCTCTTCCCCTCTCCTCACCTCCTCCCTTCTCCCCCTCTTCCCCTTTCCCTCTCCCCCTCTCCTCACCTCTCGTATCGTAGAAGACGACGCCCGCGAAGTGGTTGATTCCGAAGGAGGCGTTGAGGTCGGACTTGGGTTTGAGGTACTGCTTGTGGTGCGAGTGCTGCTTGTGGAGTTTCTGCAGCATGGTCTGGTCT
>NW_028234427.1:26977674-26990174 GCF_977035675.1 Penaeus japonicus | reverse complement strand
ATCCCGATCATTCACACATATCTACCAATCAACTCAACCTATTTTATCTACTAATCAATCAATTTGACCCAAAATCCCTTCTTCCTTAACCATCTGGCCCATTACAGGTCCAATTTTTGTCCAACACTTAATCCAAGGATTGAGACACGACTGCTATTAACAGAATTACATCATATCTCGATTAGAGGCTGTTATCTTATCCGATAACAGTGTTGTTTGCAGGGGAGCCGTCTGTCTATCTGTGGCCGGTGTCTCTCTACGGCTTCAAGTGGATGAGTGGTTGAATGCTTGCAAAAAAACAAAAAACAAAAAAACGCACAGTTTTTGGATAGAGGCAAGTTGTGTTGGTTACAGGTAGAATGATTTTGTTTCTGTCTGTCTGTCTGCCTTTCTGTCTGTTTGTCTCCTGGTTTGTTTCTGTCTTTCTGATTCTTTCTGTATCTTTTTGACTCCCTCTCCCTTTTTTCTCATCTCCCTCGTACCCTCCCTCCCAGTCCCCTTCCTCTCCTACCCTCCCCACCTCACCCTTTCCTCTCCCTCTTCCTCCCCTCTCTCCTCCCTCTACCATCCTCCAGTCCCTCCCTCTACCACATATACATGTATATATATATATATATATATATATATATATATATATATATATATATATATATATATATATATATATGAATCACAAAAAACACAGTAACGTGCACATAACAAAATGAATAACACTGCCACTAAAAGATTCCCATTCCGATTGATCACTTTATTGAACTTGTTCGTTTATGCGTCTCGAATAACGTCTTTTCTTTTGAGGGAGAATTTTATAAGCAGACTAACGGTATAGCGATGGGTAGTAGTTTAAGTCCGGTCCTTGCGAATTTATACATGGAAATGTTCGAGACGGAACTCCTTCCGGCCATTCTCCCTCCGAGCGCGATTTGGTTTAGATACGTTGATGATATTTTTTCTATGTGGCCTGTAAACAGTCCGGATTTCGACGATTTTTTGCGTAGTCTTAACACCCTTGCTCGTACCATAAAATTCAAAGTAGAATGGGAAAATGCTGGAAAATTACCCTTTTTAGATATAATGTTGCATAATTTCAACGGGTATTTAAAGTTTTCAGTTTACCGGAAACCCACTCATGTTGCTAATTATCTTCATTTTTTCTCATATCATCCTTTATCCATTAAGAAATCAGTAGCCTCGTCTATGTTTCTTAGAGCATATAGGATCAGTGATAATGAATTTATTGATAGAGAACTTAGCATCATTATGGAGTCTTTTAAGAATCTTGGCTACCCTAAGTTTTTCTTAGAACAAGCACATTCATATGCGAGATCCAAATTTTATTCACAAACTAAAGTCACGCGTAAGGATAGGTCCGATAACTTACTCGTTGTTCCGTTCAATCAGTCACTCGATGACAAGCGTCAGTTACTTAAAAAAGTGGACATCGATGTAGTGTTCACTTACCCTAACACATTGCGTAAATCTTTGATTAAACACAATGCGTCCAACGCTACTTTTGGCACTTCTTCTGGCATTTACGCTATTCCTTGCAAAGAATGTCCGAAGTTCTACATAGGTGAAACGGGTAGAGAGTTGGAAAAGAGAATAAGTGAACATAAACGCGATGTTAGGTACGCAAGGGAATCAAATGCTTGTTTCGTTCACATGCGTGATGCCGGTCATCAATTAAATTGGAATAATGTTCAGTTAATTCACAAATCGTCTAATGCGTATGAAAGAAAGATGCTGGAATCGCTTTTAATTAAAAAGATTCCCAATATTAATTTGAGTGCTGGTCAATGGGGGTTGGATGATCTTACCTCCTTTTTAGTAGGAAAAGCTTTCCCTAGATTAATTGACCTTAAACATCCTTCTGTGACCTGAGTCAGCCCTTGTCCCTACGGCCATCCTTTCTATATATATTCTTGTCTAAATTTACTTACTCTATTCATTTTTTGGATTGCTTTCGCCTGAAGAGGAACTTTCATGAAAAAGTTCGAAACGTCGCAAGTTTTTCCTTTCTTTTAGTGGCAGTGTTATTCATATATATATATATATATATATATATATATATAGTTCCCCTCCCCACCCCTCCTAGTCCCTCCCCATCCCACTCCCCTCCCACCCTCCAATCCCTCCCCCCATATCCTCCAGTCCCCTTCCTCTCCCACCCCACCCCTCCTAGCCCCTTCCCTCTCCCCTCCCCCCTCTCCCCTCTCCCCCCTCCTAGTCCCTCCCCTCTCCCCTTCCCACCCTCCCCCTCCCCCCCTCCTAGTCCCTCCCCCCATACCCTACCTGATAACAATGCACTGGTCCTGCTTGAAGCGCCTCATGTTGTTATAGCAGCTGTCCCCGATGGCGAAGATGTGGGGAGGGAGCTCGCCGATCTTCTTCCCTCTGTACAGCTTGATTTGGTCCACGGTGTAGATGGGCAGGATCTGGTACGGGTTCACTGCTACCAGGATGGAACCGGTGTAGGTCTGGACAGAGAAAGAGGGAGGTTTATTATTATGATTATGATTTTTATTATTATTATTATTATTATTATTATTATTATTATTATTATCATTATTGTTGTTGTTATTATCATTGTCATCGTATCGTCAGTTAGTTATATATCTTTTGTAGATGAGTCAGGTACTGCCATGATTAACTCTACTTCTGGAAATACATATGAATATAAACTCACAAACTGTAAAAATACTCACATCAAGTTATGATAACAATAAAAAAAATATATATATCTACTATCTAACAAACCCATTTACACCCCTTTCCCTCACCGCCTACCCCCTCCTATATACCACCCACACCCCATGCTCACTTACACACCCATTACCCCTCTCCCTAACATACATACTCTTACATAATGCTTAAATATCCTTTTCCAAAACCTCATCTGCACTCAACCCGATTCAGCCCTTACCCCTCCCCCTTCCCCTATCTACCACTACTCGTCCCCTCCCCCTTCCCCCTTCCCCCTTACTCATCCCTACCCCCTTTCCCCATCCACCCCTTTTTCATCCCCTTCCCCCCTCCAGCCATCCACCTTATTCACAGCTACACTCAGTCTTCGACCTGATTCCAATTCCCCTCACCTACTCTTTTAACCCCATTACCTATTCCTCCACACTCCTACCCCACCCCTCTATCCCTCTTATCCCTCTATCCCTCTACCCTCACCCACGCCCCCACTTACCAGCCATCTCCAAGCGGGCTTCTCATACCCGAACCCCAACTCCCGCCTCGCACCCCAATCTCTCATACTCCAACCCCACTCCAACTCCATACACCTACACCCTCACAACCAACGCCACCCTACCCACGCCCTCACACTCACATAGATGCAGTCATCATCATATCGAATGAGGCGGTTTCTAAGGATGCCTACCCCTCACACTCACGCCCTCACACCCAAACCCCACCCTACCCTCCACCCACCCTACCCACCTCACCCAGTCCCCTCACACTTACGTAAATGAGGTTCTCATTGTATCGAATGAGGAGGTTCCTGAGGATGCCCGCCTCGTGAAGGTCTCCCAGGCTGATCATGTCCTCCACGCCCTGCACGGACGTCGGGTGCATGGCCTTGATGCGGCGCTCCGGGGTCAGCCATTGCTCCTGTGGGGGGGGGGGGAGGGGATGGAACGAAAGTAATAATAATAAGGAGAATTGAAGATAATTGAAAAGAAAGCTTCTTTTTCCTCCCGATATGACGATTTGAATGAACAAGAAAATAGATGAAGTGAAGCTAATGTAACAATGGAAACCATTTTAAGTATAAGATACAAAATACAGTCATCGCAAAATCGTTCTTATATCACATGAGGTGTATACGTAACTTTCTTTTGTATTTATTATCAATCGGAACCAAAAAGCAACGACTGAGACTTACTGGTGGTTTCTCTAGTCGTCCTGCCAGGAAACACCTTATTCCTAGAACGACCCCAGATAACGACGAAAGACTTACAGTTCCTCCGTCGTCCCATAAAAGAAAATCCCTTGAACGACCCCAAACAGATCAAGCAAAACTACCACCACCCTCCCCCCCTTCCTCGTCTTCCCAAAGAACGACCCAGGACTTACGTTTCCGTCGTCGTCTTGCACCTGAATGCGTCGTCCCTCTGCGCTGACGACCCTGGCGCCGATGGCCACGTCGAACTCCCGCCGCGACACGGGCTCGATCCATATGTAGTCGCCCTGAAGGAGGAAGAAAAGGAAGAAGGACGGATTAAGGCTAGGTACTCTGACGCTGGGGGAGGGGGAGGGAGAGGGGAGGGGCTGGGGATAGGGTGTGGGGTGGGGAGGGTGTGAGGGGGATGGGTGGGAGGTGGGGTGGTGGGAGGGGTGTGGGGGATGGGGTATGGGGGGTATATGGGTTAGGGGAGGGTGCGAGGGGGATGGGGTGGGGAGGGTGTAAGGGGGATGGGGTGGGGAGGGTGTGAGGGGGATGGGAATGAGGGTTAGGGGAGGTAGTGAGGGGGATGGGGTGGGGAGGGGTGGGGGTTAGGATATTTGGGGGAGGGGTTAGGGGTGGGGTTAGGGACTGTTGGGGTGGGGTTAGGGTGGGTGGGAGGTGGGGAGGGGGCTTTGGGAGGGTAAGAGTGTGTGGTAGCGTATATGTATGTGTGTGTAGGGGGGGGTAAGGGTGTATGTATGGGGAAGGGAGTGTGTGTGTGTGTGTGTGTGTGTGTGTGTGTGTGTGTGTGTGTGTGTGTGTGTGTGTGTGTGTGTGTGTGTGTGTGTGTGTGTGTGTGTGTGTGTGTGTGTGTGTGTGTGTGTGCAGTAAGTGTGCGTACGCAATTTGCGCTTTTAGGATAGTAAAAAATAGGATTGATAATCTAATGGATGGATAGATAGATACAGAAAGAGATAGGGAGAGAGAATGAGAGAGAGAGAGAGAGAGAGAGAGAGAGAGAGAGAGAGAGAGAGAGAGAGAGAGAGAGAGAGAGAGAGAGAGAGAGAGAGAGAGAGAGAGAGAGAAGGAGGGAAGGAGGGAAGGAGAGTGAGAGACAGAGAGAGAGAGAGTGAAAGAGAAAGATAGATAGATAGATAGAGAGAGAGATAATGAACACACAGATAAGTCACAACGTAAAACATCCACTGGTGAAAAAATGAGATGATAAGATAAACATAAACATGTCAGCTGTGAACACTGAAAGAGAAAACAAAATGATGATAACAATTACAGAAATATTTTATTTGATGATTGTGAATACGATGAGAAAAAAAAAACTTCGTATGGTTTCATCTCAAAATTCATCCCGTTGCATTGAAAGTGCATTGTCCAAGACGCCGTCGTATCCGAAACAGTAGAAACAATCGAACGAAAACGGCATTCATAACTGTTCGAAACCTCCGAAACAATCTAACATGAAACATCTCTTATCCCTTCTCACTGTAATAAAAAAAAAATTAAACTTACGTCCAAACAAACTGATCTAAGAGTGATTTAGGGCGAAAAGAGTGTTATACCAGAACAGTGAGTCACTGGATCAGCTGACTAGGTTTTGCAATACACCCCCGGAGGCCAAGAACACTTGCATTCGGACAGGTTGGGTTATGGAGAGCGCAGGCCTAAACTGGTTTCCTGAGACTAGAAAGTGGTACACACGTATGCACAGCCATGCAAGCAAGCAATCGGATACAGAAGAATGTGCAAGGAAACAGAAGAGGAAGAAGTAGAAGAAGAGGCAGATGAAGATAAATACACAGACAAGCACACACGTTTCGACACACACATGCGGCAAAATTAATGCTTATATGAACACTATTAATAGTTAAAACAATATCTACATAGCCGCCCCCCCCCCTCAAAAAAAGGAAAAAGAAAAATCCATAACTAAATATAACATCAGTTCGACGAAAATAAAGATATGAATATTGCAAAATCAGAGAGAGCAGGACTGAACTAGATCTTTTCAGTCCGGATCATGTTAGGCAGAGAGATATCTTTAGATCAGAAGAAATTCGAGACAGCATGGGTCATTTCGGTACATTTTTATTTCTTATATCGCTAATGAAAAAAGGAAATAATTGATAATTCTTATGCAGCTATGTAGGAATCATGTCAGAAGGGCGCTTTGCATTATTTTATTTTCTGTAGCTTTGAATTTATAAAAGGAATATTAAATAGCAAGGATGACCTTTGGCGGTCATAAAAATGTCAAATTCTTCGAACAGTACTAAAATTTTCTATCTGATGATTATCTACAAGAGACTTATTTTATTAAAAAAACGAATATGAAAAAAAAAATATGCAACATCTATATAAAATAAAGAAAATTCCAGGACTTGTGGTTCTCATTATTAGGTATAAAGGAATAAGACCCATTTTCAGGACTCCCTGTACGAGCTGTGCACTTTACTACTTCCCTGAGATTATCGCAATTTTGAAGTGGCATGCCTGCAAGGTCGGAAAGAATTTAGAGTGCGGGCTCCATCGTTTTTTTTTTTTTTTTTTTTTTTTTCAAAAAAGAAAAAATCCAAGTTCAAGAAGTGCTTATGTACATATAAACTCCGAAACACACCGCCTGTGAGGTCACGAAATCCACGACGCTGCCCCCGACGGTTCCTCCTTCCGCGTCCCCTCCTTCAGAGTCCGGCAGAGGAGGCTTCCAGGTGCCGTCCTGGACGCCCCTCTCGAGGTCCACCACGACGCTAACGCCTCCTCCGGCCGTGTAGTGCCTGAAGGCGGGGTTCTTCGCCAACTCGATCGTCTCGTAGATGTTGACTTTCTCCAGGACGGTGGAGGAGGAGGTGGAGGAGGAGAGGGAAGGAGGGGAGGTGGAGGAGGAGGAGAGGGAAGAAGGAGAGGTGGTGGAGGGACTGAAGGAAGAGGTCGAGGAGGAAGGAGGAGAGGTTGAGGAAGACGTGGAGGCGAGGGCGGCGCGGGAAACGGCGTTCATGGGGCGAAGACGGGGTTCGAGGTTCGTCGTGTTGGTCGACGAGGAGGCGTTCTGGTGTTTTTTGGGACACGACGAGATCTGTTGGCTCTTGAGGTGTCCTTCTGCAGGAGGCGGTGTCCTTTCCTTCGGTTTTGCTTCTCCTTTTATTTCCTTTCCTTTTGTTTCCTCTTTGAGCTTCGATTCCGTTTGATCTTGATGTCTGCTCGCCCCGTCTTGGCTCCCTCCTTCTTTGTTATTTCCTCCGCCTTTGTCTTCTCGTCCTTCGTCTCTCTCGCGATCTCCCGCTCGTTTATCCTTCTTCTCTGTCTCTCCAGCTCCTTCTCCGTTTTGGATTTTCCTCTCCTTTCTCGTGTCTCTTGAGTCTGTCTCCTCCTTCTCGTTATTCCTTCCTTTCAAGGCCATCTGCAACTTGGCTTTCTTTGTATCGACGACAAAACCGTCTGGCTCGTACACGATGACGTCATCATCATCAAAGTGGTTATTTCCACCGTTCTTGTTCTCTTCTTTGTTCTTCATGTTTTCCCAAAGTTTCTTCCTC
Organism: Penaeus japonicus; assembly: GCF_977035675.1. Classification (NCBI taxonomy): domain Eukaryota; kingdom Metazoa; phylum Arthropoda; class Malacostraca; order Decapoda; family Penaeidae; genus Penaeus; species Penaeus japonicus. The sequence goes on along the minus strand of NW_028234427.1, from coordinate 26,982,731 downwards.
TCTTCCATTCCCTTCCTCTGTTCTACTTTCCCTCCCTTCTCGCTTCGTCCCGCGCTTCCGCTCCGGCTCCTCTTGCTCTTCTTATCCCCCCCTTTATTCCTCTCTTCCTCTCCTTCCCTCTCTTCTCCTCGCCATAGCTGCTGTCTCTCCTCGAAGCTCGTTACCTCGTGGTCTCTCTCGCCATTCATCGTGTGTTGTCGCGGGCAGGGCGACGCGATGGCTAGTTTGGCTACTTTTGCGATGTAAGTGGCTATTTTCCCGCCAAGCGAGGGCTACTTTCTGATTTCTTTGACTATTATTTTGGCTGTTGATTAGGGGAAAAAGTAACACTTTTCTAATTTCTTTTCTTCTTTTTTCCCAATCAATTTTCCTGTTTTTGTTTTATACACGTCCAATTTCTCACTCTCTATGGAGTGACAAAGTCCGTGAAAAGGTTTTCCAGTGAGAATTTCGGTCACATTTTGACCTAATTTTATTTCTGAATTCACGTTAAGCCAATTTTCTTTTCCTTTCTGAAAATCTGGATTAAACAATAATCCATGAAAAAGAATCACTATACCCAACACCATAATCGACACCATACTGAGCACCATAGCGCCGTACTATATCAAAAACGGTACGGAAAAACCCTCGCACCATACCCACAACCATATCACCACCACAACCACCAAAACATCTCGCACCATAACCTACACCATACCCTTTCTAAACTCCCTGTAGCATCCCCCCCCCAACCCCCACCCCGCTCCCCACCCCTACGTCACCGGAAGCTGTGTGACGGAACCCCAGCCGGAGCGTGACGGCAGGTGCGCCCGCCTAGCTATTTTATTGGTCCCTTCTTTCCTGCTTGCCTGTCCTCTGCCCTCCGCCTCTCTATCCCTCTCCCCCTATCTCTCTCTCTCTCTCTCTCTCTCTCTCTCTCTCTCTCTCTCTCTCTCTCTATATATATATATATATATATATATATATATATATATATATATATATATATATATATATCTTCTCTCTCTGTGTCTGTCTATCTCCGACAGAGATAAATAGATAGAGATACAGATAGAGCAAGAGAAAGAGAGAGAGAGAGAGAGAGAGAGAGAGAGATAGAGAGAGAGAGATAGATAGATAGAGAGAGAGAGAGAGAGAGAGAGAGAGAGAGATATTTTAACTTTGACAAGGTTATTTATTTATTTAGAGAGAAAGGGAAAGAGAGAGAGAATATGGTCGAATAAGAAGGAAAAAGGGAACAGCAGAAAGATAACCAACAGAGACTCCTGCCCTCCTGCCATCCCCAATCACTCATATTTCACTAACGACTTTTCTTATCAAAGCACAAACGACCCGACACTGATAGTCCTCCTTCACTAACGACCCACGAACTGCTCTGACTAACGACCAGGTAATCTCGCTTCAGTTCCTGATTTAATTAAACACAGAATTAATTAAGGGCAATGTTTATCTTATTTTTTTTATTGCTATGCTATTAGCTTCTAAAATCCCTCTTTTCTCTTTCTCTAATTGATTTATGGCGATCTAATTCGGATTTTATGATCGCTGTCTTAATCTGTGTTCGGTCTCGGTCATTTGTATGAATAGGGTCTTTCCGTTCATTAAAGTACACGCCACGTAAGGTGTGGGGATGGTCCTTTACCAGTGTCAGACATCTTTCCTAGCCTTTCTTTCCTTCTGACTCTTTTCATCTTGCGTTTGCTCTTCGTCGTGTGAATTTCCATCATGACTATTAATCAAACGCCATTATCTGAATTATGGGTATTGTTACTTGTTATTGAGTGAGGATTTCCCACCTTATGTAAACATCAATATTGCCATTTGATCATAGGAGCTGAAACGCAGTATTTGTCTCTTCTCAGATATGAATCATAAGAAGTCTATTACTATCGTCATATTTATTGACCATATCATTTAATTTCCACTACCCTCATCATTATTATTCTTATCCTTATCATCTTCAAATAAATAATCCTTTTTTACCATTAAATATATAACATTATCATACTTCCTGACCGGACCCCGAAGTGTAAACAGCTGATTCTTCTTCGAATTCTCGGCAACAGTGATCCCATTTTTACAATTTTTATGTTTGTAAAAAATGAATAGTTTCCGAATTCGTCAAAAGAGAGAGTTAGAGTCACACATAAAAAGTATTCATAATGATTTTAAAAATTTATAATTGGTAAAAACAAAAAAGTAATATGAATAAAAAGAATATAGAGGGTTGTTTGAATAAAAAATACAACAAAAGTTAATGTCATGAAATATATACATAAATAAACGAAGAAATGTATAAATAAACACAAAAATACATAATTACATAGACATAAGTTAATAAAAACGTAAAAAAATGCTTTAATTTCCTCAAGCTTAGTTCATAATTTTCCACTGAAAAAAGCTTATCTTTTGAATATTCCATTAGTCATCATGGTCATACCTATTTCAACTCAAGAAGAGTTAGTCTACATTCCTTTATTACTTCAGTCATCTGTTTTCTTTTTTATTTTTCTATTTGTATTAATATCCTTTTTTTTTAATTAATAAATAATATTTTCAAGTTTACACAATCCCCCCTTCTGCTCACGGGCGTGGCGAAGACGACCATTAGGGCGAAGCGAGGAAGGCAAAACATGCAACTTTCACCTTTGTCGCGCCCAGCTACCGTAGCGAGAGCACCTTCCAGGGATAGATTTGATTTAAATGATCTATCTATTTATTTATTTTTGAGATGTTACTAACGATCTATTATTCATTCTCTTTAATATTGTTTTTTATCCTAATTTCTCTCTCGGTTAATATATTCCTTCTCTCCCTTTCTCATCCCCCTCTTCTTTTTCTCCCTCCCTTTTTTCCCCCTTTTTGTCTCTCGTTCGTCTCAGAGAAATCTTGTTCATTCCAACGTTTTTGTTTACACTTTCTTCTTCTCAATGTTTGGTATGTGTCATCGCGATTCTCTTTATTTCTTCGCATTCTGCTGTTTATTGCCTTCTGTCTTCTAGACACTCGACTGGCTTGTTTTTTTCTTATTCACTGTTTTTGATGACTTTTTTTTTTTTTGGGGGGGGAGGGGGCGTTTCTAATTTCATTTTGATACTGACGATGTCGATTCCAAAATCTAATTAACGTTTTCGATTTTCTTCTCTTTAATCTAGAATTTCATGAACTAAAAATAACAGCAATAACAAAAAGGTTTATCGGTCACCTTAGACTTTATACAATCTGCAAGGCGCGTGACTAATCATAATCACGGAAAGGAATCTATCATTAGATTTGTTTCTAGAAAGAAACCATGTTTTTCAACTTCACTCACAACGTTACCTTGGTTGCCGTAAATAATGTCTCGAACTTTTTGCTTGATTAACTAGTAAACCCATTTGCAGAAAATCGCCCGGCGTCTTTATCGTCATCTTCCCTTTATCATCATTCGTTATCATTATTTGTTTTCCTCTTTGTTTAGACACTGTACCTTTTTTCATTAAGTAATAACATATCATTGAAAAAAAATGCATACTAACAATATGAATAAAAAAAAAATACATATATATGCAACATACGTAAACATACATGCATGACATAGCTTAAACAAAAGTATATACATAATTTGAATAGACCCAAATACACAACGTAACACAAATAAATATAGATGCAAATAGATGCAGATTTCGCCCACCCTCGCAACGGAAGTGGTTATAAAATCGCTAACATTTTTTTCATTTTTTTTTTGCAATACTTCCCACTGACCCAATTTTAGGTTAATATAGTTTTTCCTGTAGTCATCCTCCAATACTAAGTTTAGGAATGTTCAAGTTGTTCAGGGGTGTTCAAAGAGTTCAAAATTGAAGAAGCGTTGTAGCAATAGCATCACTTGTATTTTTTTCTTTGTTTTCGCTATAGCAACATCGTCAAAATCTCGATTTCTTCAACTGTTTTTTCAATTTTTTCGATTTTTTTATCCAACTATATTCTATCCGTTCAATGTTTCATAATAGAACAATTTTAAAATGTCAATCCTCAGTTTGTACGACCAATATCTTTTCATTACCACTTGTAATTGTCTCTCTCTATGTATATCCAATATTTCCTCCACATCAGACTCATCATCATTATAAAATCCTCCAAAACCGCGTCCAGATACCCAACCAAAAGCAAAAAATCGATTTTCAATATCCGTTAAGAAAAAACACACATATCACAATAACAACATCCCTCTCCTCTACAAACACCAAGAGGGAGACAGACAGACACACACACACATACGAAAGCTACACAGGAACAATGGTGACTGACTTCACATCCCTCAACCCACCCACCCGCCCACATACATACATACACACTCACACACATACATACGTACAAACACACACACGTCCACATATCCAACACTAGTTTCATTCAGTTTTCGTTATTCTGGATCACGTCTAGGGCTTCTGTCACCGGATGATTTCGATCGGCGTTGCGTATATTAACGTTCAATCGATCCTTAAGGTTGTAAGCAACACTTGAAGGTAAGTAATGTGAGAAAGCGAGTGAAATGCGGTGAAAATAACCGTCTTGTTTATGGAAGCTGCGAACTACGCATAGAATTCGAAAATGTATTATTTCTCTGCTTTGATTTCGTCATTTTTTTTAAAATTAAACGGTTTATATATTTAGACATTTAATATTATATATTATATAATATCAAATATATTAAATATTATAATAATAAAACATGATATAATATAAAATAACATATAATAATAAAAATATATTTAGACATCTAATTATATCAACCTTAGAATATTAATGAATGTCCAATTAACTATGAATAAAAAGTACACAAGTCAAATCAGTCATAACATAAACAATAAGCATGACTCAAAACCGGACGAACGTTAGAAGACACAACTAAGACGAAAACAAAAGAAAAGGACAGGTGGGCGCGAGAGAAAGAGCGAGAGAAAGAGCGAGAGCGAGAGAGACAGAGGAAGTAGGTGGGAGGGGAGGAAGGAAGGGGAGCCAGGAGTGAGGGAGGGGGGTGAGGAAGAGAGGAAGTTGGCAGGGAGAACATG
>NW_028234427.1:26965174-26967674 GCF_977035675.1 Penaeus japonicus | reverse complement strand
ATAATATATATAATATATAATAATATACATATATATATTTATATATTCATATATATTTATATATATATAAATATATATGAATATATAAATATATATAAATATATATATATAAATATATATATATATTTATATATATATATATATATATGTATCTATATATATATATATATATAAAACGCGCATATGTGACATACATACACAACGTACAATTATAAACCACACTAACATACGTCCATGTATCTATATTTGTGCGTATTTGTGTGTGCAAAGAATTTATGCATGTATGTTCACTCACACATGAATACATGCCTACTCATGAATTCCCAATGGCAGCTTTCACAAAAACGACAATGCTTTTGGCGATGACCCTTCCACTAATTAACAATGAAACTACAGAATACAAGCGCGTTCTTTTAAATATATCAATATTTAGTCTATATTGAGTGATTTAGCGAGTGAGGGAGAGAGGGGGACGGGCAGATGAGAGAGGGAGGGTGAGGGAGAGAGTAAGAATGAGTGAGGGAGGGAGGGGGCGGAGGGCAAGGGACAGGGAGAGGATCTAAGAGAAGAGGGAGAAAAAAATGGAGATTCGCAGATACCTGAATCTATCATGAAAATGGAAAGAAAGTGGAAGAAAAATGTATATTTATGCTACCCACCCACACAGACAGATACACACAAACACACACACACACGCATATTGAACATGTATGCACGATGTATGTGTTATGACGCGACTGCATACATGTTCAATATCCGTGTGTGTGCGCGTGCGTGCGAGTGTGTGTGTGTGTGTATGTGTATGTGTGTGTGTGCGTGTGTGTGTGCGTGTGCGAGTGTGTGTGTGCGTGTGTGTGTGTGTGTGTGTGTGTGTGTGAGTGTGTGTGTGTGTGAGTGTGTGTGTGTGTGTGTGTGTGTGTGTGTGTGTGTGTGTGTGTGTGTGTGTGTGTGTGTGTGTGTGTGTGTGTGTGTGTGTGTGTGTGTATGTGTGTGTGTGTGTGTGTGTATGTGTATGTGTATGTGTGTGTGTGTGTGTGTGTGTGTGAATGAAAAGCCAGAGATACTGAAGAGAAACGATACTTTCAGAGATAATTTTATTTGACATAAGAACCCACGCTTCAAGTTATATTGATAAAAAATATGACATTATTTTCTCATGATCAGTCATGCTGGATATGAGTTTGGAAATTTGACATCGTAGCTGCGTTGAAATTCCTTTCCACAATAATCAAGCTGTAATGACACTGCTAATTTTTGGGCAATATCAATTAATATTGAAATTGATTACTGTTAACATTAAAGATTTTAGCAACCATACATAATAATTTAATGCATGTACACCTAACATAAAGTAAGAATCAAACAGCGAACTCTTCATATAAGCAGATTCAAATCTATGACATCTCTCAATATATACCGGCTTCTGACGTGACCACCTGTTACCTGTAAGACCATGACCAACCAGGTAATTCAAACCTTAATTGCTACTCACGTGAGACTTGGCAACATCACCTATTGCCACGTCATCGAAATTTAGGCATAGGTAAAGTAAATAAAAATGGCCAGGTGCCTTTGTGATATGTATGTCACAAGGCTTACGCCTGCGGTGAACTTTGATACAAGTCTGAAAGCTCAGGTATCTCAATCTCGGGTAATACGTAATTAACCAAGCACCTGTATCTTTCGACTAATTCACAAACTGGCAACTCGTAGGATGCTCGATGACTGGTAATCAGTTTCCAACGTGCCTATTTTTTACGTTCCCGTTATACTTCCACTGAATGGTTCTGCGAGTTAAACATACACGTGAATAATGCCTTATTATTCATATTTTCACTAGGGGTCTGCTGATGCTTATAGCTAATCAAGACGAGTATGAGATTTGAGTTGGGATTAAAAATAAAAGAAATTCTGCACTCGGCTACCGCCCACTTCCGCATTGTTTTGTTCAGGTTATCAGTCACATTGCCAAACGCACAGGTATGAGTATATTTACTCTTCTTTTACTCAATGATACTTACTCTAAAACTATATATTTTTATAAATCTATTACAGAGGAGATGTACTTCCAATTGCCGGAAGATGTAGATACAGTAACCAGCACGAGAAAGGTCAATAAATATGAAATATTCCAAAATGTGGATACAACGGCGCGCGTTCACCTGAGTATGAAAGAAAATGGGACGCCGCAAATCAAAATAACATACTTAATCTTATTAAATTAATTTATACAAGACGATAATCATTACACTTTACCTAAAAGCAATAACATAAAATTAAGTATACACAAGGTAAATTCCTTTGAAAAATAGTTTGTAGGAAGTTCTAACGGACCCTTTGACCCGAGGCAGAGGTTGGTGTGCTTCCGTTTACCTACATTTGTCCGGGAAATATTACCGGCCTACACGTGAGCGTGAGGGTGTGTAGATACAGTCACAGGTACACACACCTACGCACACACCCTTCTCCCTAAGTAAACATGCAAAAATGCACATACACA
>NW_028234427.1:26955174-26957674 GCF_977035675.1 Penaeus japonicus | reverse complement strand
TTTCACATCAAGGAAACACCTGAAATATGATGCAAGCAGAGAAAGAAAAGGAAAAACACAAAGGTGAAGGTTATTGAAATGACTCCTATTTCACTCTCTGGTAAAGGACCAACCCAAAAGTGAGATTTTCTGTCGCTTTTGTACGGTAGCAGAGCAAAAATCACTGTTGTTTTTTTAGTCGTGCAACAATTTGCAACCTCATTTCGTTATTGTTGGTTTTATAACGATAGCCTCATTTTTACTATTATTATCATGGATTTTTATCACGATTACCATTTCTACAATAAGTGCACGCGCACACGCACGAACACATACGCACGCACGAACACACACACACACACACACACACACACACACACACACACACACACACACACACACACACACACACACACACACACACACACACACACACACACACACACACCTGTATATTGCAGTCCCCAGAACCGTTAATTCATATATCAATCTACCAAGTTATTGATTAAACTATCCTCTATTTACATTTCGTAACCGTTAGTCATAAACGCATCAACACTCAACTAGGATAAAATGCGGATTCACAGTGTTTTTGATATATTATCGCGTGCATTTAGGATTGTTATAGTTCATTTTATAGTTATAGTTTAGTTTATCATGTACCTGTAAACAATACAACGAAGTGAGGAACAGGAAACTACGCGATTGTACCGAAGGCTTTTCCGCTACATAGCTTCTTCGGGGCATGAAAAGGCCTTCGGCATAATCGTGATTTCTTTGCCCTTCCTCTATGCTGTCTTGTTTACAGCTTCTTTCAGCATGAATTTTCGACTTGCGAATGGCTTTCTGCGGCATTTCGTTTCCTTTCTCTCTCTCTCTCTCTCTCTCTCTCTCTCTCTCTCTCTCTCTCTCTCTCTCTCTCTCTCTCTCTCTCTCTCTCTCTCTCTCTCTCTCTCTCTCTCTCTCGACTTCTCCTATCCTTAGTATTTCTCCATCTCGTTATCACTCATTTATTTTCGGCATTTTCGAGTATATTTCTGTAATGATCCCTTTACTGATAATATAAAATTTCGAATTCATTAGTATTTGGCAACATGCTACTACTACTCACTCACTCACTCACTCACTCACTCACTCACTCACTCACTCACTCACTCACTCTCTCTCCATTTTCAAATCTTAATATATTTCCTTCCTGTTCCTCCTCCATATTCTTCCTCTTGATCTTCCTGTTTTTTTTCCTTTCTCTTCCTTGGTGTTCCTCTTCCTACTCCTTGTTCTTCCTCACGATCTTCCTTTCTTCATCCCTCTTCCTCCTCCTCATTCTTCCTCTTGAGCTTCCTCTTCCTCCTCCTCATTCTTCCTCTTCCTCCTCATTCTTCCTCTTGAGCTTCCTCTTCCTCCTCCTCATTCTTCCTCTTGAGCTTCCTCTTCCTCCTCCTCACTCTTCCTCTTGAGCTTCCTCTTCCTCCTCCTCTTTCCTCCTTCCTTTAGACTTTGTTATGGCGACTGCGGATCACAAACGTGTCACGAAATTCACACACGTTGAAACAGACTATTAACTGCGAGTTTTTATGGCGAGTTTATGTCCGGGAGGTCCGTTACATTCGAATAACTCTGTCTGTCCGTTGGGTTCTCTTTCTCTCTTTCTCTGTCTATTTCTCTCTCTCTTTCTCTCTTTCCTTTTTTTATTTCTTTCCTTTTTTCTCTTTCTCTCTTTCCTTTTTTATTTCTTTCCTTTCTCTCTCTCTCTCTCTCTCTCTCTCTCTCTCTCTCTCTCTCTCTCTCTCTCTCTCTCTCTCTCTCTCTCTCTCTCTCTCTCTCTCTCTCTCTACGTGATCAATTTGACGTTACTATTATTGCTATCTCTCTGAAAGCAATAACAGTAACAAAAAAAATAAATAAAAAAATAAAAATTACTCTCATTACTTCTGCAATAATAATAATACTGATAATAGTAATAACAATAATAATTATCACAATGGTGATAATTATAATATAATTATAATGATAATGATAATAAAAATAATAGTAATGATAATAATAAAAATAATTGTAATGATAATAATGAAAATAATAGTAATGATAATAATAATAATAATGATAGTAATAATAATAGCAATAAGAAGAAATAGAAAATGGAAGAAATCAGACAAACAAGAGAAAGAAAAAAAGGGAAAAGTTGGCTTCTCAAGGTGACGAGACACGAAGATTCCTCAATTTCGCAATAATTATATATTCAAGGAATAATAAAAGCGATAATGATAGTAAGAAGTGGAAGGAGAAAGGAAAAATAAAGGTATATGATTTTCGGATAATTTTATCTTTGTTTACTATTATCATTAGTTTTATTTATTTTTCTGTTCTACTGCTGTGGTAAACATGTATGCCAAGGGAGGATGACAATATTAATGATGTTTGTGATGATGATGATTTACAGACGATGATACTGATGGTGATAGACCCTGATGATAGCGATGATGATAGTGATGATATCACTGATAAAAATGGTCACTATGGC
>NW_028234427.1:26945174-26950174 GCF_977035675.1 Penaeus japonicus | reverse complement strand
TGTTATATATATATATATATAACATATATATATATATATATATATATATATATATATATATATATATATATATATATAAATATATAAACACACACACACACACACACACACACACACACATACACACACACACACACACGCACACGCACACGCACACGCACACGCACACGCACACGCACACGCACACACACACACACACACACACACACACACACACACACACACGTACGTGTGTATTCCTAATTGCATAAAAAATGCAATTATGATAACGACTGACAACAGTGGCAGAAACGGCCGGCATACCAATACTGCTTGACGGCTATAGAGTCAGACTTTGTATATGTATCTGTTTCTGTTTTTTAATGTTTAATTGTATGTATCTGTGTCTATGGTTATCTATCTATGTTTCTCTTGATGTGAATTTGATCATTAGATTTTGCTTGTACCTTGTAAATGAGTGAAAAATTATATCAAATTGTAAAAAGTATAAAAAAGAACTGTTGCAAGATATTAATTCAGCTCCACACACTATTCAGTTATATCTTTTAAATACTCAGTCAATCAAAACTCATCTTGGAAATACATTAATTATTGTACGGAAAAAATAAGGGAAATAAACATAACTAATACAACAAAAAATAAACAAATAGATATTACATGCTTTAAAATGATAAGCTACTGTCCATTTACACATGTTTCAACAACAAAAAACGAAACAAAAAAACTTCCTCTCTCATTTCTTCCTCTTTCTCCGTTTCCACTCATCGGTCCAAATGGTGTGGACAGGAGGAGGCAGAGAGAAATCTGTGATTGATGATGTGCATGACCGCTTCCTCATTTCTATTCTAGGTTGGTTAGGCCTAACATCATGAGTCATGTTGATCATAAAACCTGTTATTGGTGAGGGGGGATATACAAGACACAGACACATACATACACGCATACATACATATACAAATACACAGAAGAAAGGGTAGAGGAAGCGAGAGAGAGAGAGAGAAGAGAGGAGAGGAGAGGAGAGGAGAGGAGAGGAGAGAAGAGAAGAGAAGAGAAGAGAAGAGAAGAGAAGAGAAGAGAAGAGAAGAGAAGAGAAGAGAAGAGAAGAGAGGAGAGGAGAGGAGAGGAGAGGAGAGAAGAGAAGAGAAGAGAAGAGAAGAGAAGAGAAGAGAGAGAAAGAGAGAGAAAGAGAAAAGAGAGAGAAAGAGAAAGAAAGAGACAGATAGACAAACAGGTCGAAAGACAGAGAAAGAGAATCAGATAAACACACAAACAGACACATAAGAACAAAGATGGGTGGGCCGCGAAATCCCCCCCCCCCCCACACACACATACACACAAAAAGCCAAAGAACAATTAAAACAAATATGCATTATCTTACGAACCGCGTTATCACTGACTGTCACAAGGATGAGTTCCAAGTACCATGATAACACTTATCAGGAACACTAGCGATATTATCAGCCCCTAACCTTGTCCGGTTGAAAATACGTAGCCTTATCAAGTTCATTTTCATGTCGGATTAAAAAAATGTGTTTAAAAATGTGCTGTTGAAGGGAATCTAAAACGCTCCGGCATTTCATTTAAATTTTGAGAACATTAAGACGAAGAAATGATTGTACATGTATGAAATACACACTGATATATAAATTTGAGAATGTAGTTCAATTACACAATGAATTATAAAATTAAGAAAGTGGCACAATATTGAATTAGAATAAAATCAAACATTAAAAAAAAAAAAAAAAAAAAATCCGTGCTCGTACCTGACAGATTCCAACACATCAAATATAAAAACACAATATATCAAACTGATTATTCAAAGATCATAAAAAAACATCCAAACTGACCTTATCTAATATTTTTTTTTATTCATAAACAGCATATTTCGGTTTATCTTTCATTGGGGTATCTTGCTGCAAGACTCACATGAAATGAGTCACATGGTGTCAGAATTACTCTTTACTTAATACCATTGACCTCGAATGACCTAGCTTCTGTGACCTGACCTCGCCCTGGGAAGAAGAGGAGGAGATCAAAGCATACTACATAAGAAAAATAAGAAAAAAGTAGAAAGGGGAGGAAGATGAGAAGAGAAGAATGAGGAATAAGAAAGAAAGAAAAGAAGAATGAGGAAGAGGAAAAGAAAAAGTTTGAAGAAAAGAAAATGGATGAAAAAGAAGAACGATAATGATAACGATAATGATGATGATAATAATATAACAATCATAATAATTATTATCATTCTTACAATCATAATAATTATTATCATTCTTACAATCATAATAATTATTATCATTCTTACAATCATATCACTAACAGTATCATTATGAATATCATCATAATAATCGTTATCATCATAAAAAAATACAATTACCATAATCATTATTAAAACTACTATCATTACCATTCCTACCATCACCACCATAATAATCATGATAAAAAAAAATAATGATAATAATATAAACAACAAAATAAAAACACTGATAATATTAACACAACTTTTTGAGAGACGTACTACAGAATCACAAATTCCTCGAAAAAACAAAAACAAAATAGATTACAGGTATCTGAGGTCAAAAGAGGAGAGGTAAAAGGTCCCATCAGAGCAGGTGAGGTCATGACTGCAAGGTCAGGTCAGCTAAGGTCGCCCTTAGTGTATGTGTGTCTGTAGGTTATGGGGATAAAAATAATGTTCAAAACCAGTATAGTAGTACCAATTTTGTATTCTTTATTATTAATGGTAGTAGCAACAGTAATACTAATAGTGATAGTAAAAATGATGATTGTCATAATGACATTGATAATATAATCAACAACGGTACTAATACTGTTGTTATTTATATTGAAATAGATAATGATAATGATTATCATAATGATAAGAACAGTTATTATGATAATAATGATAATAATAATAATGATAATAATAATAATAATAATAATAATAATAATAATAATAATGATAATAAAGATGATAAGAAGAATGATAATAATAATAATAATAATAATAATAATAATAATACCAACAACAGTAATAATAATGATAATTAAACAATGGTGATAATAATGATAATAAGATAATGAAGAAAATAAAAGTAATCATCATCATCATCATAACACAAGCAGCAATGCAACAAAAAACAACAAAAATATAAATAATATTTATAATAAACACAATTATCTTAATCAGGCTATATTCATAATTAAAATGATAGCAATAGTGATAATAAAACAAATGATAGCAATAATAATAGTAATGATGATGATGATGATAAAAAATAATATTCATTATCAAAATCATGATAATAATGATAATAATAATGATAAAAAAATAATGATAGTGAACTAAAGACAAGAGATGGATAATAAAAGCAATAACAATAACAATGATAATAATGATGATCATATTGATAACGATAATGATAATGATAATGATAATGATAATAATAATAATAATAATAATAATAATAATAATAATAATAATAATAATAATAATAATAATAATAATAATAATAATAATAATACTGATGATAATAATACTGATAATAATAATAACAATAATAATAATGATAATAATAATGATAACAATAATAATCAGAACAATAATAATCAGAACAATAATAATCAGAACAATAATAATCAGAACAATAATAATCAGAACAATAATAATCAGAACAATAATAATCAGAACAATAATAATCAGAACAATAATAATCAGAACAATAATAATCAGAACAATAATAATCAGAACAATAATAATCAGAACAATAATAATCAGAACAATAATAATCAGAACAATAATAATCAGAACAATAATAATCAGAACAATAATAATCAGAACAATAATAATCAGAACAATAATAATGATAACAATAATAATCAAAACAATAACAATGACAAAAATAATGATAATGATAATCCTTACACCCACAATATTATTAATAATAATAATAATAATGATAATAATAATAATAATAATAATAATAATAATAATAATGATAATAATAATAATAATAATAATAATAATAATAATAATGATAATAATAATGATAATGATAACAACATCAACAACAACAGCAACAACAAAAATGATGCTGCTGATAATAATAATAACAACAATAATAACAATAACGATAATGATGCTGATAATAACAAAAACAACACAAAATAACGACACACGTAGAAAAAAAGGCCATAGACATAACAGAACAACAATGACGCTGAAAAACTTAATCGCATTAATGTTGAAATTCGCAACACTTCGATGATCAAACATTCACAGTTATAACAGCGAAACTTCGTGCTGTTTTCACTTCATTATATAATATCTTATGATAATTATATGGTTTTAGGATGGAATTAGTATGATTAAAAGAACAAAAAGTATATTCAAATGGGATGTAGATATTTGTTGTGATAGTTTTTTTTTTTTTTCTTGTATAACTATTATTATCTTTATCATCACCATCATATCGTCATCATCATAATCATTATCATACCATACTTGTCATAAAAATCCTTACCGTTATCGTTATCATAACATTATATCATTAAAATAATAAAATCATTAGATTATCATTGTAATATCATTCTAATCGTAAATTCATAACAATTATCATATCATCATAATCACAAAATCATCACCATTATCATCCATTATCCTCATTTCGATATCATCATTATTTTGTAAGATTCAAGAAGATAAGTATAATTAACTATAATATCTGTGGTGATGACAATAACATTATCAGTCTATCAACAAGGTCATTGATACAGCATAATGATGGTGATAAAAGTAACGGCAGACACGATAATTATAATCAAAATCAAAATCATAATCATAATCATAATCATAATCATAATCATAATCATAATCATAATCATAATCATAATCATAATCATAATCATAATCATAATCATAATCATAATCATAATCATAATCATAATCATTATCATAATAATGATAATAATAATAATAATAACAATTATAATAACGATAATGG
>NW_028234427.1:26915174-26925174 GCF_977035675.1 Penaeus japonicus | reverse complement strand
CTACTGTAAAATGGTCACAAATAATCACTATAAAAATAACAAACTAAAAGCTTTGTTCTCTTACAAATTTCCTGTTTACAGTATATTTGAGGGAAAAGGTCTCAACATGGAATAATAATAATATTAAAGAAAGAAAGAAAGCTCAAAATAAAGTGTAATTAGACACTGCCAAATACTGGATCCTTGTGCCATTTTGCTGCAATATTCCAAATATTCTTCTAATCTTAAGAATATTTAATTACAGAGAAACAATATCATATTTGAATAAGGTATGGATTGAATACCTTACAGGCCATCATGCCTTAACAATTAAATGTACCTTTGAGGATCAAATTGTTCCCAAATAAACCAATACTTTTGCTTAAAGGACATAAGGATTGCAGCTCTCCAGATTGGCTGTCTATGGGAGGATTCCATAGCTTATCTGAAGAAGGGAAATCGGATGAAGAGGATGCCAACCATAGCCTTTCATGTCATCAAATCCTTTTCTTTTTTTTAATAATCATCTAAATGAATTACCAAACAACTGAACAGCCAGTCGAGTGAAGGACCAGACAATTCAAAGATTGAATGGCCAAACAACTGAACAGCCAGTCGAGTGAATGGCCAGACAATTCAAAGATTGAATGGCCAAACACCTGAACAGCCAGTCGAGTGAATGGCCAGACAATTCAAAGATTGAATGGCCAAACACCTGAACAGCCAGTCGAGTGAATGACCAGACAATTGAAAGATTGAATGCCAAGCAACAAGACTGAATGCCTGAAATGATAGACCGAATAACTGTATAATAGTAAATCTAAAAACCAACATGACTGAATGATCTGAAAGGACTGTACGGCTGCAGCCCGTGCTTGCAGTACGTAAGTGTTATTATCATTTTAAAGCTGTCGTAGTTTAGCACTGAGACTCTCAAATATAGGTTCTATGTGTAGTTAATTTGAATCAAAGCTTAACTATAATGTTAGGGAAATTAAGTCTACCTTCTGGATAATCTTAGACTTGTCTTTGTAACTTATATAAGACCTGTGACCTGCCTTTGCACTATCTTTTTTTAAGAGATGACAGAAATCAAGAAAATTACTACTTGCACCATGGAAAATCTGCCATACTTGTAACCAAACAGGCATCTTTCATTCCACTTATCATCTTGTAAATGCAATGGAAATATCACCAACACAAACAATTCCTTTGTAACAAGCAAAGAGGAGAGGAAAAAAAGTGGAGAAGGAAGGGAGAAGTGGAAAGAAAAACTAAAGAAAGCAAAAATGGCCCTTAGACCCACATAAGTTTTGCAATTTCATAGTTTATCTTTACACAGTATTTCTCTTCTCCTGAGCTTATCCTTGAAGTTTCAAAATAGTTCACATAAAATTGCAATTTCCTACAGCAAATACCCAGATTCAGTTCAGTTCTTTTCAATCCAGTTGGATCTCTCTGAACTTCAATTACAACTTCACACAACAAACTACTGCAACTAGCATTGGTTATGGGGCAGTCAGTGAGGTATGACTTAATGCAATCCAAATAAAAAATACTAAATCAAAGTAGAAAGACAGATATATCACAAAAAATATGGCATTTATGTGTGAGTTCAATACTCCTTTTCCCCTTCTATTAAACCCTTCTGAGTGCTCTCCTCTTCTCTTCCCCTCGCTAGAATAAAGCTTGTGGTTGCACCTTGCTGCTCAAGCACAGTCACTTTTACAACATCAAATTTATGCACGGAGATCATGAGCTTTGTCTCTGGTGCTCCATCTGAAAAAAGAAGACGAGGAAGAAGAAGAAAATAAAAGAAGATTCTTCTAATATAACATTCCTCTTCATTGTCTTCCTTCTTTTCTTTACTACATAGCAAAAAATCTAAAAAAGGGAGCATATCATTATCAAAATATTTTCTCTCTTAACTACATAATAATAAAACAAAAAATACTTATGAATCAGATATAACAGGATTAAGTCACTAGACATATTTTTTCCTCCTACCATGGAAAAAAAAGAAAAGGAAAAATACTGACTTTGAATCTGATCTACTTCCCACAAATTGAAAAAAATACTGATTTCTTACAAACAGAGATCAGCAAGGTTGCACCATACTATTTAAAAACTATGATATCAACAATTGAATATGTACAAAAAAAAAGAAAAAAAAAAAGAAAAAAATTTAAAGCTTTGTATTGTCCTATCATACAGAGAAACTGTACTTGCCTCTCATTTAATAACACAAGATGTAAAATGAGACAGTTTGTAATGTTAAAATCAAACAATAATAAAAAAAAAGAAAAAAAGAAAAAAGAAAAAGAAAGATGATTCCAAGATCTTTTGGAATGTGTATCAGTCCTGAATTACAACATTAAAGCAAAGATGAAGGAAAGAAAAAAAAAAAGAGAAAGAGAGAGAGGCTAGGCAAGCACACACATAACAAACAAAAAGAGTTCTCCGAGATCTGCACAGGATGAGGACCCTCTTACAACAGAGTTACGACGTAATGAGATGAGAAATGTGAAATGAGACATGAAGGAAGTGGGGTGTTGGGAGCATAGCTATAAGAATCTAATGACATCAGTCACTGAAATTAACTATGCAATCAATCAGCTGCTGAAATCGTCCATGGAATAATAAACATCCACTGAAATTAACCTCAGAGCATCATTCAGCTTGTGAAACTCAGTTTCTAGAGTTATAAATGGAAATTATCAACTGAAATCAATCATCCACGGACATCATTCATCCAGGGAGATTGGCCAGCGCCGAAATACATGTCCCGGCTGGCAAAGAGCGGCAGTCATTCTCTTGAGGGCTGGCCAGGTGCTCGGGAGGAGAGAGTGGATGCAGAGGCAATGGTGGAGGGGGAGGTCCCTGATGAGCCTCCAGAGTGGCTGGTGATGAGAGAGTGGTTGGTTGTGATGAGGAAGTTGGCGCTGAGGAGAAGTGGATACTTGACGTCTGGATCCAGCACCATCACGCGGATCTGTTATGGGGGTGGCAAGAGAGTTTAAGGTTTTGTTCTGGCATAAATTCAATTTGAAAAAAGACAAAAAAAAAAGTACAAACATTCTCTTTTGCAATTAATGACAGTTGAATCGGTGGGATGAAAAGGAAAGAAAAGAAAATATACTCCCATTTGGTCATTGTACCATAACTGTGACACAAAGGAAAAAAAAGACAATCACTTATAAAAGGCACCCGAAACAACATCATTCTAAGATCACTAACACATCAACATTGACATACTCACCTCCTCAGTCTTGGCAAGAGAGACTGATTGTACTCCTGTAGATTTTGTGTAAACTACTTGTTTCTGGTCATCAAGGGATGCCACTGTCACTCTGCAAAGTTGTACATGAGTTTGTTAAAATATGCATACTTTCCTTTTTTCCATGATACTAACTTTAGTAAAGGAGTGGTACTCTTCTTTAACTGATGTCTATAATGCAAAATCAAAGAAATGGTAAATTTTCAGAATAGTGCCACATCAATAAATATATACTAGAACCACCTGGAGGAGGAGGAAAAGACTAAAAAGAAGTCGAAGAAGACATGTAAGAAAAAGAAGGAGGAAAAGGAAAATAATAATAAGAAGGAGTAAGAGAAGATGAAAAATAAGAAGAAAGGGAAGGAGGAGGAGAAGGAGAAGAGAAATGCAACAGCAACATGTCCCATGATCCTCCTTCCTACCTGTACATGATATTCCTCCTTGCAGGCTGGGCTATGCTTGCAATGTTCTCTGTGCGGTGGTTCCTCTTGAGGCGTAACGATGCCCCGTCATGGGTCATGACCAGGTCCAGGCCAAAGTTGTAGCCTGTCCAACGCCAAATGTGCTGCCCTGAATTCCCCAGTACCCGGCCACAACGTGTGCAAGACCGGTCAAACTCCTCTTCTGATATCTCACTTGGCCTGGAAAAAGAGAGAGAGAAAGAGTGTGTGAGTGAGAGGGTACAGTATGAGTGAATGAGCGGTACAGTAGTGTACCACCCGTCCAGAGAGGGTTAAATCAGTATAGGCATCATAAAATAATAACTATAATTCAGGAAACAATTAAGAAGTGAAGTGAAGTTCTTTGCCTGGCTCATAAATAGGCAGAAGTTGAGGAAAAAAAAAAAGTATCCTATCACAACCTGGCCCTATGTGATCTACACAAAAGAGAAAAAAAAGCAGAGAGTAAAAGAATGAAGCACAGAAAAGATCACAAAAAAAAGTAACGACAAAACTCACCCTCTGTCTTTGCCCTGGTCAATGCGTAGCATGTTGTACCACTGATGCATGCTGGCGGGGGTGATCCAAGAGGGGGGAAGAATGCGGTCTGAGTAGAGCATCTCCACATCCAGGTGATGGTAGATCAGGTAGACAAGACGCAATGCAGAAAACACTGAAGAGAACTCGCGGCCTTCCTCCTCCAGGAACCAGCCACGCTCTGAGGTTTGGGGTTGGGGAGGGAGATATGTGAAAAGCAGGTAGATAAATAAAGGAAGGGTGAGCATAGATGGAGAGAGACATATGATGAGTGGGTAAAAAATATGAATGAGAGAGAGAGAATGCATGAAAGAAAGGGAGAGAGAGAGTGCAAAAGAAAGAAAGAAAGAAAGAGAGAGAGAGAGAGAGAGAGAGAGAGAGAGAGAGAGAGAGAGAGAGAGAGAGAGAGAGAGAGAGAGAGAGAGAGAGAGAGAGAGAGAGAGAGCGAGAGAGAGGAGGAGAGAGAGAGAGAGAGAAGAGAGAGAGAGAGAGAGAGAGAGAGAGAGAGAGAGAGGAGAGAAGAGGAGAGAGAGAGAGAGAGAGAGAGAGAGAGAGAGAGAGAGAGAGAGAGAGAGAGAGAGAGAGAGAGGAGAGAGAGGAAGAGGGAAGGAGAGGAGAAGAGAGGAGAGAGAGAGAGAGAGAGAGAGAGAGAGAGAGAAGAGAGAGAGAAGAGAAGAGAGTGGAGAGAGAGAGAGAGAGAGAGAGAATGAGAGAGAGAGAGAGAGAGAGAGAGAGAGAGAGAGGAGAGAGAGAGAGAGAGAGAGGAGAGAGAGAGAGAGAGAGGAGAGAGAGAGAGAGAGAGAGAGAGAGAGGAGAGAGAGAGAGGAGAGAGAGAGAGAGAGAAAGAGAGAGAGAGAGAGAGAAAAAGAGAGAGAGAGAAGAGAGAGAGAAGAGAGAGAGAGAAGAGAGAGAGAGAGAGAGAGAGAGAGAGAGAGAGAGAGAGGAGAGAGAGAGAGGAGAGAGAGAGGAGAGAGAGAGAGGAGAGAGAGAGGAGAGAGAGAGAGAGGAGAGAGAGAGAGAGAGAGAGAAGAGGAAGAGAGAGAGAGAGAGAGAGAGAGAGAGAGAGAGAGAGAGAGAGAGAGAGAGAGAGAGAGAGAGAGGAGAGAGAGAGGAGAGAGAGAGAGAGAGAGAGAGAGAGAGAGAGAGAGAGAGAGAGAGAGAGAGAGAGAGAGAGAAAGAGAGAGAAAGAGAGAGAAAGAGAGAGAAAGAGAGAGATAGAGAGAAGAGAGTGAGAGTGGGAGGAGGAGGAGTATAGGTAGGGAATGAGGAAGGGTGGGAGATGATTTAGTCTGGGGTGATTGTGCTTATTTGTAAAGTAATAAAAACAAACATTAGTTCTACCAAAAATAATAAATAAAGACACTTGATGCAAAAAATAAATAATGAAGATGGCAATACATCCACAGATGTTCAATGAATAGAAAAATAACAAAACAATCAAACATAAAAAGAGTCTAGTACCATATATCAAGTTGGATGGAAGAAAAAAATCAAGATGAAAAGAATGAAAGAACCACAAAGAGAGAAGGAGAATGTGGAAGAAGAGAAGGAAGAGAAGGAGGAGGAGGAGGAGGAGAAGAAGAAGAAAAAGAAGACGATGAAGAGGAAGATGTAAAAGTTGGATACTAAAGTACCTGCTCTGTTCCTGAAGTACTTGTGTGCCTCGAGGAAAGCTGTCTCATGTGATCCATCCCAACTTGGATTCAGTCGCAGAAATACCCATGCCTGCAAATATGGTGAAGGGAGAGAGTCAAACTTTTAAAATTGTAAATAAAAGTGAGCCATAATATGTTAGAAAATAAGACATTTGTGAATGATAGTGCACATAAAGACATCTCTCATACTGAACAATGATTATCAACCTCAGAAATATGAACAACCCAGCTATGGATTACCTTGAGCATGACGTAGACACTGAACTCTGTCTGCATCACGTAAAGGTGGGGGGAGGTGAGAAGTTCCGACATGAGATCCGAAGGGATGTGTCTCAGCGTGGCAGGGTGTTCAGTCACCTATGGGATGGAGAAAGAGTATCATGAGAGGGGCAATGATGAATGACAAGGTTAATTCAATTAACTTCTGTTATACTGTAGCTAACATAATTCCACAACATTCCATGCTTAAATACATTTTTTTTCCCCTGGTAGAATGGGCTGTGGGGTGGGTGGGGTTGGATCTTACAAATTTGTACATGCCATCAAATATGGGTTAACCTTCTATATGCAATAAACTATTGAAATAAAGAGGAAAAAAAAGTTATTAAGCCCAATTCATCATATAGGATAAAACAGCATAAAATATGAGAACATAAATAACAAATCTAATATACTGAAAAAAGAAGAAAAGAACACCTACCTGTGTTAATAGGTTGTGCAGGAGCCACTGTTTGCATGCCTTGTCTACCTCTAGAACCCCGTACCTTCGTGCTGCTTCATGGTACTGGAGGACAGTCTGAAATGAGGGAGATTTATTTATTTACTTTTTTTAACCTGTTGCCAATGGGGCTATTTCAACTTCACATGGTTGAAATGCTGGGATATTTCAAACGCGTTAGCCTAACGGCTCAGGAT
This sequence comes from Penaeus japonicus, assembly GCF_977035675.1. Lineage (NCBI taxonomy): Eukaryota > Metazoa > Arthropoda > Malacostraca > Decapoda > Penaeidae > Penaeus > Penaeus japonicus. The sequence goes on along the minus strand of NW_028234427.1, from coordinate 26,918,371 downwards.
TTTTGACTGCACTGGCCGCGGCCATGTGCTATACACCCAATCACCCAGCTTGCCGCCCATGAGGATAGCCATGAAGAAATATCTTGTCCCTGGTGGCTGATGCTGCCACCACTTAACATGTTATCTTGTCACCCTTCATTATCCCAATCCCGACGGGCCGGCGATAAGTGGAAACCCCCTACGCCAGGCCTATCCAATACTGCATCGGGAATGTCACACTGGTGTGTCGCCCCGTCATCGGGCATTTAGCTGTGTCACATGGGTGTGACGCACAGTCGTCAAAGGGTTACCAGTTAACCCATTGGTCGTGGTTTAAAATAAATATTTGTGCAGTAGGGAGGCTGGTTTACATTGTGCCATCCGTGTCTATGAGAGACTCTGCCTTTGCAGCAAATCATGCCATCCGCTGCAAATGGGTTAAATCAGATTGAAAGCATTTCTTCCATATAAGTTGTTAAGTCAAATTCATACATAAAAAAAAGTTTGTTTTTTTTCTTAACCCATTTGCACCAGATGACGTGCTGACACGTTTCGTGGTTTTTGGGTCAGACACTGGCCATGAATTATTTGGTCAAGACCAGTGATCGGGGTGAGCGAGCGGACAGCCCAGGCTTGTGGCTAGTGCACCCGAGAATCACGAGGCGTGAGGCTTATGCGTTTGAAAACCCCGTCATTCTGACCATTCAGAGCCAGAATCGCCCTGGCGTGAAGGAGTTGAATCATTTTGAGTTTTCCAGGCTTAAAGTTGAGGATAAAATCAGACTATTCATGTAGATGCAGGTAAGCAAACTATAACAGAGCAAATAAATCATAAAAATAGATAACATGCAAAGTACAAACTCTCCATCCCAGACATACACACAGAGAGCCAAAGAAAGTCTCCTCACCTGCAGGTTAATGGTCTCCATCATGATTGAGGTGCACTGGTCAATGAGCGGGTCCATCTGAAGGAGTAGAGCCGTTGCCAGCAAAGGAATTACCTGCGCTGGCTCCACCACAATGTCGTCTTTGTAGAACTGGCCTAGGGCGAGGTGTAGGGCTATATGGAGGGAGGGGGGAATGTCAGTTATTTTGCCTCTTTAGAAGGTGAATTATGTGATCTTCCTTTTCTAGTTTCCTTTTCTTTCATTCAATAGGATATGAATATCTGTCGCGTAAGTCCACATATCAAATAACAAAAATTATCAAAAACTGAACAAATATAATCACAAAATAAGATGATATGACATTGCCGTTCTCACCATCAATGTTTATATTGTCATCAAGGATCTCAATGTTGATTTTGGACTGGTTTGTCTCTGTCCAGTTACCCGAGAACATGCTTCCAAAATAGGGACTCTGGAAGGTAACCCATGTGTAAGATACCATATAGGAACTGATTAACATTTACAAGTTTAAATGCATGTTGGAAATTAGTCTACTACCCCTTTTCTTCACCTTTTTTTTTTTTTTCTATGTATCTGCAATGAAATGAACAGTTTACATCACAAACAATCTCCTTCCGTGCCTGAAAGAAAGGGACTCTAATGGGAAATGGTAGATTTTGTCATCCCTATCTCCCAAAAATGAAATACAGCCAATATACAAATTGAATACTAAGTCTTGACATTTCAATTCCACCTGGATTCTTCTTTAAATGAAGCCAAAAAAGAAAAATAATTGAAAAGGAAATCAAAGTTGGTTTGATATATAGCACTAGCTTTTCATGTTATTTGATAGTTCAATGTAGACAGCAAACACTTCAACTATTACATATATTCTTAATTCATGGTGTGTGTGCAATATTCCCTTTTTGATCCCACCCTTGGTGTGCACAATAGATATACAAAAGATTTTTTTTTCATGTGCATTTTTTCTACTGGAAAAGAAACAGAAAAAAGGATCTGGCACATAGTCCGATGCTTCCCAGCCTGAGCTATATCTTAACTCCACAGGATATGGTTGATCTTATATTAGAGCAGATTGCATAATATATGCATTATGGACACACATCCACATCCACATGCATGCACACACACAAGCACATGCATGCAAGCATGTAAATATTCCTACCTGACACAAATAAACTTTGTGTAAATGCCACTCTCTCCCCAGTGCCACGACAGTCACATCCGATGCACATCCCTCTTCGAATAACGTCTTGTAGATATACTGTGATGTTGAGTTTAATCTCCGTCTAGCAGAAGAGAAAGAGAGAGGGGGCAAGGTGAATTATTTGTGAAGCCTCTTTTCAGTGATGCTAATATACCCAGTATGTATTTTTCTATTTCTTGTCCATTGCCTTTGGATTCTATTTTTAATATGTATGAGCCTATCAAACATAAACATACAGCAGAGCAATATATAGGAAACCATGTAGGTATGCATTATTTTTGATCAGAGTGATACAAAGAGGATTTTAAACCACAGATACATGTCTCCACAAGTGTATAATCCTCTAAGAGTCACTTCCTAAACCTATCTGACCCCGTCTATTTATCAAATTCCTTGAATTTAATAATTGGAAAAAAAAAAAAATCTGAAATGGGGTGAACAAATAAGGTCAGGTTGGCCTAGTGCTTATGGAGCTCTCTATGTATTAACCCTCTCTGGACGGGTGGTACACTATGGTACCGCGCATTCAAGGCCCGTTCACTGGGTGATGCCATACGGCGTCGTTTATTTAACTGATTTAGGCCTATGGCATTGTAACATAGCAAGGCTGGAATGCCCCCATCGTGACTGGGTTAAAGTAAAACAAAAAATAAAACAAAACTATGGTCACTTTTGTAGGCTAAAACTAAAACATAATTGATAATGATTAGGAATTGAAAGCCTATCACTATACACGTTCTACATATATGATAACATTAGAGTAGTTTCTCTCAGATAGAATATATTCAGTATTCTGTAACACAGAAGACAAGTGAGCTATAGAAATCCTCTTTATCAAGAAAACTGTCAAGACTAAGGAGAGAAGAATAAAACCATACTTCCACTTCCAGTGCAATTAACTATGTAAACTTAGTTCCACATTAATTTTATTTGATGAAATGAAAACCAAAAATATCAACAAAACAACAAGCAAGTCTGTCCAAGCCACCTCATATTCTACCTTTTGGGAGTATGTAGGAGTGAGTCGAAATCTGTTGCATCTTCGTCCTCGCTTTCTAAATCTTCAACTTTCCGCTTGCTTCCTCCTGAGCCCATAACATGGG
>NW_028234427.1:26865174-26890174 GCF_977035675.1 Penaeus japonicus | reverse complement strand
TACTTTGAGTTTAGTGAACACTTGGAGCCACTTGTTTTTCACTCGTGTAGTTTTTTCGACTTCGTAATTGGATTGGATTGTGAGTATGTTGGAGGTCATGACTGAGACAGCGTCATACTGAGGACTTTTGTTGGACTCATACTTACTTGGAGAATGGATATATTTAAATTCTTGGTTTTGGCTAGCCTTATGAGGGGGGCACTTGGGTTTTTATATTGGTTGCACCACTATATGAGAGGAGTATGGCTTGAACCGATGATAGGAACAGATCTTGAAACACAGATCTAGAATCTTACTGAAAGTTAGGATACAAATTGACTTCTGTGCAAAAAGTTAATTGACATATACATCTATATAGATACATCACACACACACGCACACACACACACACACACACACACACACACACACATATATATATATATAGATAGATAGATAGATAGTTACATATATTACATGTATACATTTACAGATAAACATACAATATATAATCCTTTAACAATCTATCCATCTATATAACTTCAGTGATTTAAGAGACACAGAGAGAAAAAAAAATACATGTCCCTCTAAACAAGGAAGTAAAAACAAAATAATTCTGATCAATACTACTGGAGATGAAATTAATTATGAGTGATTTCAAATTCTTCACATTCGTTTTACAGTGAATAATGAGACATGAGTTTGAACATACACACACATGAAAACATTAATCCTGATTAGGTGTACTATTCATACCCATGTATCGTAGGGTATATGATAGGCATTTACATCATGCATATGAATTCAGTATTACTTATGACATATCAACTAAGAGGAATGTTAATTAGAGTAAGAATAAGCAACATCTCATGATCAACAATGATAGAATTTACAGAAATTAATGTACACAATGTAGTAAATGATGATACTAAAACAACAATTATAATAACTACCAAAAAGCTGACTAGATGATTTCACAAAGTTTCACAAAGTTTCATAAAGTTTCACAAAGAACATCAAATGCAATATTTCTGTCATATTACATTGCTACTGATGTATATAAAGTATTGTTTATAACATATCATTTGTATCATAAAATAAAGCTATAACACTTGCATATATCTATTTTCAATACACTTTATTGTTACTCCACTTATAATAACAATAACAATTTCAATTAAAAGAATTCTACGATACTGATATATATATTCTGGACAATTCTGTTGCAAAATCGGGAATTGATTAAATGAATGTCAGTGAACGTCAGTGAAAACCATTTACAATAATGTACAAAAAATGTACCTGTCTGTCCAATTACTGTTATTATCAATAATAATTACAATCTAAAACATGACTTTAGTTACAGTTTGTTTGTTATTACGATAATTGCATTACTAATGATAATAACACCAAATGATAAATAACATTTTGAACAACAACAAAGGAAAAAATATAATCACACGACCATAAGAAAGCCTCAGAAGATACCAATGAAAGAAAAAGAAAAAAAAATGCATACAAAAATACATGAATGGCTAGTAGCAGAACAGTAGAACCATTTATAATATGTTTGAAATGAAAAGAAATGTAACGGTAAGGGAAGTCGAAACTGGAAATGTAACATGTAATAACTCAATTAATTAAATGAATCAGTAGATAACTTAACATAAACCTGATATAATATTGATAACAATAACTATCAATCCAAGTGAAATACGATGCAATAAGTACTATGAATACCAAATTTATACTAAAAAAAATGACAAACGAAACGAAATGCGAAACGAAAAGCAATATGAAACGGAATATAAACGCCAAGAGTAATTATGGTCGTACACTATACTTTGAAATAGCTCTTAACCTTCGCTAAACCAAATAAGAAAATACATAGAAATACAGTCTTTGTATGAATGAGAAACAGAAGCAGAATATGTCATAATGCAAAATAGGAAATGATAATAACGATTGATGCAGTAATATGTGATACTTTGAAATTGCTTTCACTCAAGGGGAGAAGAAATACATCCATACTTCAATGAAATTCCTTCTTTGGAAAAAAAGCACTTAATGATTATTTCCCTTATTTCCTTTCCTGTCATTATCATCATCAAAGCGGTTTCATTCCTTTCCCCTACAATACAACTGGGTAGATTTTTGAAACTAAAAGAATGGATAAAGCGAAGAAGGAGAAAGCAAATCTAATAGAAAAAATGCAGTAATTATAATGACTGGGAAACGAAAACAGAATATATACCACGAAATATAACGCCAAGGATAGTTATGGTTAAACAAAGTGTTTTGAAATAGCTTTCAACCTTAAGCTAAATCAATGGAAAACTTCCATAGAAAAAGTATATTTATTTATACGAAATCTTGACCCTAGATATCACAAGTGACCCATTATACCTTGGAATAGCTTTCAACATTAAGCTAAATCAATGGAAAACTTCCATAAAAAAAGTATATTTATTTATACGAACTCTTAATACTAAAAATCAAAAGCGACCCATTATACCTTAGAATAGCTTTCAACATTAAGCTAAATCAATGGAAAACTTCCATAAAAAAGTATATTTATTTATACGAACTCTTAATACTAGATATCACCGGTGACCCATTATACCTTGGAATAGCTTTCAGCATTAAGCTAAATCAGTGGAAAAAATAAGAAAATATGTAACTTTATTTATACGATTTTGATTTTAATAATCAAAATCACAAAGGACCCATTCATTATACCTTGGAATAGCTTTCAAGCTAAGTTAATGCAGGTGAAACTTTTTTAGGATTAATTATTACGAAGAAAAAGCAATATAGGTCCGTTTGCAAAACTGAAACAATACATACAGTATTTAATAAATCAATAATCGGGCAATTAGCCACCTAAACTAAATCAAAGAAACACGTCAATAACTTTCTTTGAATTAACTTAGAATAATTCATATATACGACAATAATGAATATTTTCTTTTCTTTTTCCTTTCTTAAATTAATTTCTACATCGTCCCCCGTTGATACCGAAATAAATTGCCATATGGGAAAAAAATGAAACAAAATCAAATGCAAGGAGAAAATTCCAATTGCATGAATGAGAGAAGAAAAACAAAATCATCTGATGTATGAATAATGCAAATACATAAAAATGATACTGCTTTCTGCCATTATCATCAACATCAATACAGTTGGAATATAACAAATCTTTCCTTATTTCCTATTCAAGGACATTGCAACTGATCTCATTTCATTAACATTCTTTTCAATCCAACTAAACTACAATGCAATAAATTCAAGGAATAAATTCCAGAATACAAGAGAAAATCGAGAAAAAAATAAAGAAAATAAGAATTAAAGTAGAGAAATGCACATTTTGTATAAACGTGAAACCAAAAACGGAATAGATCGTAAAATGAAATATAAACACCAAGTTAAATATGGTAAATGAGAGGTATAATTTCAACTTGCAACCTAAACTAAATCAAGTGAAAGAATCCATTTTTCCAGAACAGTAAAATTGCTTTCGTGTCTTCACTATCACCTTCAATATGAATGGAAATGAAACAAGGCAAAGGAAAACAAAGCAAGACTAAAAATAAATAGTATTAACGAAAAAATGCAATTATTGCAAATAAAAAAAAATCTGGTGTGTAAAAATTGCGAATTTGAATGATCTATGTGAGACATTATTTTATTTTGAATATAGTACTCAGCTTCAACTAAATCAAAATATATCAGCATATTATGCTACAAACCTATCATCATAGGTAGCCAAAGTTAATCTCATCAATAACGTTACATTCTAATCTTTTCGTAATTACGTTTTCCTGTCGCCATCATCACCTTCACAATTCTCGCAGTAGACAAGAGGTGAAGTTAATAACCAAACAATAACACGAGGTGGCATTCCTTAAATTTCCATCAGAAAAATGCAATCAATGAGAAACGATAACAGATTGAGCCATAGATAGAGAAAAGAGAGTGGCACATGAGGATATGCCGGCATTTGCGTGACAGATGCTTCGTCGGGCTTATATGCACTATGGCGAGCGTACAGAATGAGAGAGAACAGAGCAAATTAAGTAGGGAAATGATACAGCTGTGTGAAAGAGAGAGAGAGAAAAAAAAAGGTAAAAAAAAATATATATCATAATACAAAATATAAATGACCAGAATTCATTTGGTGAGTATAGTGATTTGAGAAGGCAAAAAGCCTCAGTTAACTCAAGTAAAAAAAATCCAACTGAAATGCAATGCAATCAGTTCTGTTGAAATGCTGAAGAAGCACAGCAACTGAAACAACAACTGAAGTCAGAGAAGACCAATCCTATAAACACGTGAAGGAGAACCGAAAGCAGAACATCTCTGATTTATCCAAGAATATTGCAATACCTGTATGAATAAGAAACGAAAAACAGAATATTTTAATATTTTATGATACGAAAGTCTAACGCCAAAAATAATAACGGTTGGAGATTATATATTGAGATGGCTCTCATCGTAAGCCGAATCAAGGAAAAAACATTTAGAAATGACTTCAGACTAGCTACAAAGGGTAACATGTTGACACCAACAATTCAGCTGAAATTCAAGGCAATACATCTTGTACAAAGGGTACTCAGCTTTCTATTTTTTTTTCTTGTTTAACTTTTCTGTCATTATTACCACAATCATTGCAGATGAAATGCAATATACTGATATGGAAAGATTGGGAAAATAAACCAGCGAACGAATAAATGAATTCAATATCTCAAAATAGATACTTACAATGGAAAGTATGAATAATTATATCAGTCCAGTAACCACGAGTGCTCATGATAAAACAAATGTGATAATTAATTAGACTGTTGGTATTATAAAACACATTATGATAACAAGTATAGCAGCATCGGATGATGATAACGAATTTTGATGAATAGATTATACATATGATGAAAGAAAAAGATAGAAGGCGAATTACTCTTTTTACAAAATTTATCGCAATGCATTTCAGAAGAAGAAAAAAAAAAAAAAAAAACACGAAATATACAACATATCATACGAAGCTAAAATACTGAATCAAAATGAAATTGTTTTTTGAATCTGACATAGCTCTCACTCTATGCTAAGTCAGAGTTAATACGAGGAGCGTCTAAATAAGAAACGGTAACAGAATATATCATGGAATAAAGAAGCAAAATTAGGGAGTGTACTAATTAACACCTCTGTTACTCTCATCCCTCTTTTACTATTCCACGAGAAACACAAAAAATGTACCAACAATAAAAAAAAAAACAATTTTATAAGAAAATATAAACGAAATAATGCAGAATATGACAAAAATAACACCCCTTTTCTATAAATTTTGCGTCTACTTTTTTGGGACTATTGTTTTCCTGCCATGATTACAACCGAAATGTAACTCCATGAAGACATTGCAGGACACATGCAAACAACTCAAATCAACATGAATATCACTTTCAACAAAAAATCAATGATATAACTACGGTATGAAGAATAACAATAACAATAATATAGAAATCCTAAAATGACTTCTTAGAAACATGCTGATAATAAAAAAAAGTATATTTTCTACTATGATAAACCTTTCCTGTTTAAGTGCTCCCTCCTGCACATGTCTCGACCGGTTTCTCTAATCTGTAAAGAGAAAAAAAAAATGGTTTAATGGAATAAAGTTAATGGTGTTAATCATACTAATAGTGTTTTGTTATATCAACAATTTACAACTCCTTCAGATCGGCAAACAAATACATCACCAGCTAAAAACAAAATAAAATGAAAAAGCCAAGGCAAAATAGGTGAAATTTTCAATAATGTCATCACGACAACAGTTGAATGATTAGAAATTGATCTTGAATTGTTAAGTATTTCCATTGCCTAATGCAATAGTTATAGATGTAATCGCTTTGAGTATTATCCTCATTATGAATAGTAATATTTGTAAAGATAAATATTGTGTAAATAATTCAATAACGATAATTTGTCAATAACAATGATAATACCAATAATAACACCACCTACACTAATGATGATGCTAATACCTGTTATGACAGTAACGCTAGCATCGGTAACGAAAAATTAAACCATCAATACTTTTTTTTTCTTGAAAATAATAATCTCGCTACACCTTGGCATACACTGGAACGGTTGCTATGATACAACTAATATCACACTATTTTCAAACATGAATAACTTTAGTGATAATAAAATGAAATAAAAAAAAACATTATAATAAGAAATAAGGATACTAATAATCATGATGACAACCTTATAGTGACAAAATAATTATGATAATAATGACAAGGATAATGATTGTAATAATAATAATGATAATAATTGATGATAATGATAATAATGCTAATTCAAATAATAATGATAAAAGATAATCAAGTTTTATGCAAGCTTTGGGTGGGGCGGTGCACTTGCAGAGCCACCCTTGCACTTTCTGACATCAAACGTAGTTCAGATCAGGGCGAATATCAGTAACGATAATGAGAATGATAAAGATACGCAAAATAGTGATAAAATCCTGACAATAATTGCAACTATGATAATGAAAAAACTCAGTAACAATTTCACTGGTACGCTCCTTACCTCCATGTTGAGTGTCGGAGCAAAAGTGAACTCGAAAACGTATCAATGGGACAAGTAACTTTGTAGTCAAATGAGAACATGTTCATAAAGGTAAGCGAGAATTAATTCTGTTTATTTTATCGGAAATAGTAATAGAGATTTAGTTGAATGCATGATGACTGGATGACAAGATATAGATTAAGATTATAAATTATTCTATAAAAAAAAAATGTATAACTGTGGACGAGTAAGATCTTGAATCAAATGAACATCTAATGCCACAATAATCAAGACAAATAAACATTCTCGTAAACTGATATATACACATAATTACTCATTATCGCCAAAAATATCAAACATTTATTGATTTTAAACAAGACAAACAAAATTAACAACTATGAAGCGAATATACGAAAGATGCTTATTTTATCGCAAGATTCCTATCCTCAACACCAACCTGTCTTCCACGTGGCCACAAAGCGCACTGATAACAACTGATAAGAAATTTGGACTTTCCTCTCTTCCTGTGTCCTTATTTTCTACCTGCATTTGCTACTATGGAATAGATTTCTGCTTGTTACTTTTTTTTAACATTATGTTAATTTTCGCCCTCTGCTTTCTGTATTTTCATCTCCTTCCTCTGTTACTTCTATTTCATATATTTATTTATCTTTTTGTTATCTTAACAGAACTTTGGAATAAACACATAACAACTAAACGAGGCTCAGATTGTTGCAATATATTGGAAGAAATAAGAAAAAAAAACAAAAAATCTTTGGCAGCTCCGGAAAAATATAAACATCCACAATGTCTCAACCTATATCCATCTTTTAAAGTGAAATGTATCTCAAACGAGGAATACATTATTTTTCAGTTAAAGATTATGACCAAAATACCCTTGAGTAAATCGGATAAATGTTTGTATATTTGTGGGTATATGTATATGTCCATTGCCTGCCCCTTGAGGGAATCGAGAATATCATTAGGAATATAAATATCAGTGCTGATATATATATATATATATATATATATATATATATATATATATATATATATATATATATATATATATATATATATTCAATAACACAATACAATTTTCCTGGAGTATACAGTAACATAAAAACAAAATCATATTTGTGAATTAGTAATACGTGCATTGCTTGCATACAAATCACAAACAATACAATTCGTTGTTGAAACATGTGGAAATGCGTAGTTACCGTAGTTACCTCAATCCATTTTGATTTTAAAACCGTTATGGCGCATTTATCTCTCACATTCATTCACTCACATAACTGTCAAATGATGGATTAATTGATGATTATTTTCTTTTATTTACTTACTTACACATCCACATGCATTTCTTTACTCGTACCCTTGTGAATTTATTAGTATAGTTTTTTTTCAGGCAAGCAGAACCAGTGGCCGCCATCTTGGATTTCAAATAGTTTCAACAATATATATATTTTTTTCTTTTCTTTTTTGAGTTGTGATGTATTTATTGAAAAAAATAAATGCATCTACCAAACTATGAGTTTTGATTTGGCAGTCATTATCAGTAATGAAGTAGTATGTTTTTGTAATATGAAAACGAAGCAGAAACACTGGTTGGTATAACTGTATATTTGTATTGTTCAATAAGATTCTTACATTTGCTTGTAGCTTATATAGTATGTTGGACTTTCTATATAAGTAACTCTATATCTGATATATCCATCCAATAATGTATGTGTTTCTTTATCTATTGTATTGCTTTATCTATTGTATTGTTTCCATATCATATGCATATATTTTATAGTTACGGTCTATTCAGAAAGAGAAGAAATGACAGACTTGAAATGTATCGCACGAACTCCCTTATCTACAACACAGCCAAAGATTTGGAATTTCCGTTAACGAACACATTGATAAGAACAAGAGTCAAATGAACATCAAAACCTCTCACTAAAATATATATAATTTGAAGAATACGCCACTAAACTATTACCCAAACATTGCATACCTATAGGAAATGCAATTAGTAATGATGATGGTAAGAAAAGTGCTTAATAGCAAATCAAAAACATTTATATTTACCCTCCCTAATTTAGGTGAAGCCACGTGGCGCTCTCTCGATCCCTCCCCCTGTTTTTTTTTTGTTTTTTTTTTTTTTCTCCCGTCCTTCTCTTTCTCTGACTTATGTATATTTCAGTTTGTTAATATATCTGTAAGTGTTTGTAATAGGTCTATGATCTCACGGAGGGACTAAGATAAGGGTGAGGATAACGTATATTACCTTATCCTTTTGAAATGTAACTGCTTGTCCGGATAAACATGTCAAAGTCTTAGCATTTCTCTCCATCCCCCCTCCTCTTTTTCTTTTTTCTTTCTCTCTTTCTCCTTCGCGCATTCACACACACAAACACACACACAAAGGAGAAGATAGTAAAGATCTTCATTTGACCATTGCCGCCACGTGTACCGATGACATCTTATCAGCAGTCCACGCGGCGGGAAACCAGCCGGCGAAGGAAGATGGCGCCTCTCACGCTCGCTAAATTGATGTTGGGTTTCGTTAAGAATCAATTTTATCACAGGGAAGAATCATAATAACCTAAAATTTCGAATTTAATAGATAGTCAATTCCTTTGCTTGGTTGTTTCCTTAATCTCTCTCTCTCTCTCTCAATAAAATTGTCAAAGTCAAAGTTAAAATCTCTCTCTCTCTCTCTCTCTCTCTCTCTCTTTCTCTGCATTCTCTTTTCCTTTCTCTTTCCCTCTTTTGATGTGTAATTATATATATTTCTTGTCTTCCTCTTTATCCTCTATCCCATTTCATTTTCTATTGCTTGTTCCATTATTTCCCTTACTTTTCGCCTAGTTGTTTCTCTTTATCTCTCTTTGTCTTTGTCTCTGTCTGACTGTACATTTCTCTCTCTCTCTCTCTCTCTCTCTCTCTCTCTCTCTCTCTCTCTCTCTCTCTCTCTCTCTCTCTCTCTCTCTCTCTCTCTCTCTCTCTCTCTCTCTCTCTCTCTCTCTCTCTCTCTCTTTCTCCCCCATCCCTCTCCCACTCTCTCGCTCTCCTCATCGCCCCACCTTTCGTCCAATCATGAATAATCACACCGCTTTCCACATAAACATTCCACATAAACATTCCACATAAACCCAAGTTCCAAAAGACATGCCTTGAGCTCGCCACCATCTACGCAGAAGTTGAAATTAAAACACTTTTATCTCGCGTGATAAGGTCCGCCGGTCCTGCTCTCACGTATCTCAAGTTTTATCTCTCCTTCGTTAAGAATTTTGATCTCTTTATTCTCTTCTAACTTTACCTCTTCCTTCAATGAAAGAAAAAAACGAAAAGGAAAACGAGGAAAGATGTCGGGGAATTAATTAAGGAGTTAATAAAACAGAAGTACCGTGTGAGTTATAACGTGACCGTATCATGTACGTTGCTCTGTTAAGCCTTATCACGTAAGGTCCCTTGGTTACTGTCATTGTAATAAACATTCTCTGGAAAAATTACGATCACAAAGATTATAACAATGATAACGACGAACGGGAGAGAGCGGTAATTCATATAAGAACTGATATCATTTTATTATGTTTTATTTTTATTTATGTTATTTTTAATATTACTATAAGTAGGAATTGATATCAACGTTAGTAGAATTACCGATGCCCTGAAAATAGCAATAATCATTCTCATATTGCAGACAATAACGATAATCATAATGATAGTACTCATAGTATCAATAATGGTATTAATGAAATTGATAAATAATGATAATGATAATAAATACAGTAGTGAAATCAATGATAGCATTAATATTATCAGTGTATTTCAAAGCGATCAAACTCGACTAATTTGAAATCATAAGCGAATTAATGTTTTATGAGGTATAAGGAAATATTTTACTTTTATTTTCTGAATTATTATTTTTTTTCTCTTTTCTCTTTTACTCTAAATCCAAATTAATTTCTTTCCTCCCATTTCCTAGTTTATAAAGAGAAAGAACTAAAATAAGAAAAGAATGAAACTCATGAAGGAAATGACAAGAATTCATGAATTAAGGAAATGCATATCCTTTGCACATACATTCTTGAATCAAGAAAATTACCATGAAAAGAGAAAGAAAGAAAAATATAAATCTTGCTCTTTGTTAGAAAGACAAAGAGAAGGTGAGGACTATGCACCGATCTCTCTCTCTTATCTCCCTTTCCAACTAAGCACGCCGACTGATAAGGATTGTTATCTACTTTGGAAAATATGCAGTTCAAAGGTTAATTTGCTTTGTAATCTATGTAATTATTTGTCATTAATATTATGTTCTGTAGAGGTATTGTCTTGATGGCGGGGATTAAGGTCTCTTTGTTGAAAACGGAGCAAGGAGATGTAAATAAATTATACACGGATTTCCATTGCTCATTTGACTTCTTTATCAGTCCGGCGTCCCGCCATATAGTCAAGAAAATCAAGTCTATTTTTTCCGTTTCTCGAAGGAAATTCAAATTTTCATATGTTATGTAAGTATTTCAAAGTGCATTGTATTTACTTACTTATACGGAATATAACCACGAAAAGGTAAATTGGTAATTTTAATAACACTTTGAAACTGGATATATAGTCTCATTTGACTCTTATCAGTAGGTAAGCTCTCCTCACGCGGCTTGTACCGGTTCACTCACTCGCTTCCTCTGCTTATAGTAAGGTAAGTCTACTAACAAACATTATTTCATACTGACCAACCACCACGAAATCAAATATCTGCATTCTTTAATACAGAGACATTTACATATCTTTGAAAAAAAAGAACATCTAACTACATTTTCTAACGCTATTTTCCATTTTGATCTTGTAGGTTTTGAGACGTGGGTGGGACGTAGGGAGAAGAATGAGCAATGGCTGGTGCAGGGAAGAGCGTGCAGGGGGAAGGTCATCCTCAACCGTTCACCTTTATTCTCCCTTGTCCTAGCTCTGTTTTCTGTTCATTCTAGTCACTATATATCGGCAATGTTAATTGGAAATCGCAATAGTACAGTTTTAATCTATTTGTAGGATTATTCTCGTTTCATCAATTCATTATGTAAGAAAGATGGTCTTGTTAACGCTTAGGTTTATTACAATAAGCAAGTATCTTAAATCTAAGAATATTATGTATGTCTCAGAATTAATTCATATTTCTTCTCTTGTATGAATATCTATGTCAATATAATAACCAGTATGAATATTCTTCAAATGTTAGGTCATCGTCACAGTTCATTTCATTATCTTGACACCCAGCTTCATAATCATTATATGTATTAATCTTGATATAAATAATGATTAATCTTAACATCTTCGCGAAATTAAGCATCTTACCAAACTTGAATCCTATTTGTTTCGGAATGAATTCACACTCTCCCGCTTCTAAAGAGGATTTTATATCATCTTCTGACATTAGTGGTTTAGAAAAAAAAGCCTGTTTGTAAAGATTATATTTATTGTTCCGGGACCAGCCTTTTCATACATTTTTCTTATTTGAGTTACAGTCGGTCTTATATATATATATATATATATATATATATATATGTATATATATTTATATATCTATATATCTATATATAGATATATAGATATATATTTCGTTAATAATAATAATAATACGGATGATCATATACTTTTCGGACGATGGTTGGACGTAAAGGCGTCTTTTCAGCAATGACATATATATATATATATACATATATATATATATATATTGTCACGGGCCGCGTTTCGTAATGGGTCATTCATAGTTGCCGCGTTCGTGAAGATGATTATTATTATTTTTTTTTTTGTTACGAATTCATTTTCATTTCTGTTCCTTAATGGAAGTTCCATACGATCTTTGATATCAAGTATTGTCTAATCTTTAATGAGTTGTTTGCAACTGAATGCATTTATGACCATTTTCTTACATCAATGCTTCGGTAATTTTATTGTCTTTTTTTTCTTTCTTTCGTTTTTTTTTTTTTTTTTTTTATTAAATTCTATCAATATAATCAATATATACATTCTTAACATTTTACTTTTACGTTTCTGCTGTTTTGCATTCTTATATTAATGCAATCACCAATATGTTCGCAAATATCAATTTCCTCATCATGTAACCCAGTTATATCATATTGCACATCCAAGATGCATTTAATGATAATAATAATCACTATTTTGGGACTGCTTCTTAAGACTGCAATGATCGTTGCGAGGGTCCGAATTCACTCTCATTTTCTCGGTCGTAGAGTATATATATTTTTTTCGTCGAGCAAGTACCATTAATCTGCCCTTAATGATGATAATGATACGGGTGATCAATTATCATTTTGTGACAGTGATGAATGGGAAAGGCCTTCTTCCAAAGAGTAGAATTGTCGGGACGTGACGCGTTTCGTAATGGGAATCGTCGTCGTGTCTTGGCTAAGCTCTTCGTCAAGCATGTTACTGTTAAGCTTAAAAGATAATATGTGTGTTGATATAGATAATGATTTGCTTTCATTCTCGCTCATATATATATATATATATATATATATATATATATATATATATATATATATATATGTGTGTGTGTGTGTGTGTGTGTGTGTGTGTGTGTGTGTGTGTGTGTGTGTGTGTGTGTGTGTATGTGCGTGTGTGTGTGTAAGAAATGCTGCCTTCGTAAAGATTGGATTTATTGTTACGATTTCATATCTATTCCCATTTCTTAATGGAAGTTACATTGATAATTCTGTTATTTTGTTCTATTATATTGTTCTATCATTTTGTTATCCTTATTGTATCCTTATCCTTATCTTTTTAACCCCTTAACCTATAAAGAGTTCAAAACCGTTGCTTGTTATGAAACTCAAAAGACCTCATTAATCCGAATCATAACCTTTATAAACAAAATTCTCGTTACAGTGGTATTATAATTGTATAAATCACAATTAATGTCACGTATACTCTCTCTTTATAGCATCTGATCTCACTGTTATAAACTCAACTTTGTAATCAAGTCCTATGTATTTTAGCGTCGCTTATAGACCAGGTTCTCAATATAACCGAAGTGTGAACTGGTTATATCTTATTATTAGTATTATTTAGTATTGATATCGTTATTATTGTTATTATTACTATCATTTGTATAAGTCAAAAAAACTTTATAAACATGTTTTCATCATTTTCATCTATTCAATGTCATTTCATTTTGTCGGTTTATATAATAATGATTGTATTATTTTGCTGTTATTGGTATATGAAAATTATTTTATTATTTCGTTGGCAATAATAGAACAATAGTACTATTATTTTGCTGTTATTGTTATAGACAATTAAGAATTCCTATCACATGTAAAGCTTTCATAGAAACTGTTATTTTATGAAGCTTAAAAGCGAAGTTCAAATGACCTCGTTAATTCAAATCATCATCTTTATTACTAAAATAATACAGTTATTTCTGGTTATATATATATATATATATATATATATATATATATATATATATATATATATATATATATATATATATACATATATATGTATATATATATATATATATATGCATATATACATATATATGTATATGCATATATATATATATATATATATATATATATATATATATATATATATATATATATACATATATATATATATATATATGCATATGTACATATATATATATATATATATATATATATATATATATATATATATGCATATGTACATATATATGTATATGTATATATATAATATATATATATAATATAATATATACATATATATATATATATATATATATATATATATATATATATATATATATATATATAATATATATATATATATATATTTATACATATATATCGTAATTGTTTTATTTACCAAATTGACTATTTTTTTGTTAAATGCTGCAATTACGTCGTCTTATACTCATTAAATTGTTAAAAATTATTTCACTCTGACAAGCAATATACAATGTTGTCTGTTGCTATTACCACAGTATAATGTCAGTTACATTAATAACTCTGTATAAAGGGCACACATGTATCAGCCTCTTTAGAAATGTAGATGCTATACCTCATGTATACCCTCAAGTGTGTAAATGTGACAGTTTCAATGGTGAACTTAAGTGTGAACTCAGTCTCCAAGTGTGGCTTCAGTCTATATGGATGATGTCAGAGCGCATGCAATTGTGTCTTCAGCCTCCAAACCCAGGCCTGCAGGAGAGACTTCAGTTTCAAGTACGAGGTGAGAATCAAACACGTTTTGAATGTGACTGAAGGATTGCACTAGGAAGTTATATGGTCTCATGTAACGGCTACACAGTGCAACATTAACAGTATATAACAGTTATTGGGATAAATCTAAAGGGAGTAAACTGTACAGATTCTAATTTTGAGCTTTCAAAGAATGTGATATGATCCGGAATATACAACTTTTCCCATTGCATTCCGTTTATATAGTCTTCTAATCCTTTTATTTCTCTCGGCATTCCAGATACCATTTCGACAGGCCGCATTCCAGCGTGAGCCACAAGGCCAAAAGCCAGCATGAGAGAACGTTGGACTTCAGGCATCACATCAGGCTTGGCACATCAATCGGGACGTCAGTTGGACTTAGACGTCAGTTCGAGCTTGAGTCATCCATTTCGGCGTTAACTTAAACCTGGGACATCCATCTCCTTCGGGTTATAGACGTAGATCTTAAGGCTTGAGGTATCACTTCAAGCAGGCCTGGTACATCAAACGGAAGTCTAACACGTCCTGCTTCAGTGCATGGAGAAGCCACACACGTTTGCCTTGAAACTCACTCCATAGTTAATCTGAAGGCTAGACAGGTTAACGTCTTTAACCTGGAGATAAACTACATTCCTACAGGCTCATCGCCCTCCACTCCAAAGACACTCTACAGGAGGCAGGTCACACTTGAGAGTACGTCGATCATTTATCTGTGTGTCCAAACTCCATTGTATAATATGTAGGAAGAGATTGATTCATGGAGACATCGGCGCCATATTGAATTTCACTCACTCTGGTGTCATGAAATAATGAGGTGGCATGGTAATGCATTTGTTTTCCTACTCTGTATTGGTTAATTACAACATTATGATTAATAGTTATACTTGTTTTTAGTTATCCATTTGTCTTTAACATCTGTCAGCACTTAAACTCTTTTGATGTTTTGTATTTATTTTTTTATCAAATAAACCTTATGTTTATGGAAGGTTGTTTATTTTTTTCTTCCTGCACATGGAAATATAATGCAAACAATAATGTATAACAGACTAATAGACACCATAAAATTATAAAAGTATTTATAAGAAACAACAACAAAAAATAAAAAAATAAAAAAATGAATAAATAAAAAATAAAAGTGTATATAAGAAACCAAGAGAATGAAATATCTATCGCATAAAATAATAATATGTTTGGATGAAATCGTGAATCATCAGATCTTTGAGATATTGAATCACAAAGTTGAAAAAAAATAAATGATTGAAATTATAAATGATTAAAGCTGAAATACTGAATAATCAAAACTGAAATACTGACTCCTTGAAATTTTGAACTTGAACATTTAAACCTTAAAAATGTTGAATATTTGAAATTTCGAACTTAATTATTATTCTCCACCAAGTTATCAAACTCAAATAGCACTTCATAAACAATTCATAACCTACAATGTATAAACCAAGAACACTGATTTAGAGAAAATCTACATTTGCTCCATTTGCTTTCACAAGAATAGGACATCAACAAGAGATGCCTAAGATGCTACCGGTTGAAGTTATCATATTTTTTTTTTTTTTTTTTAATGTGAAAGAGTAATAGTTGCATAGATTAGGTGTTTGGATGTTGCGCTATATGAGAAGAAAAAATACTTTTTTATTTACATACGCATATATATGATGTATATGTGTCTGTATATATATGTATATATATATATACATATATATATACATTCATACATATATATATATATATATATATATATATATATATATATACATATATATATATATATATATATATATATATATATATATATATATATATATATATATATGAATATATATATATATATATATTTTTTTTTTTTTTTTTTTTTTCCATGAAAATTAACAACATATAAATTCATACGTTCGAGAAATCAATCTGCGGACCATGTGTTATCTGATTCCATTTCATCTAAAGCCTCCATGATATCACTCAGATACCTTGGGGAATTTCCGCCTCAGATGTGAGCACTCTACCGATACTGATATCATCAATAGTACTGATATATATTACTTATATACTACTTATATACTGCTACTACTAATACCACAGCTAGTACTGCTACTTTGCTACTATAGTTAATAAAGCCATCACTATCTCTGATGCTACTCGTTTTACTGTAAATTGTTACAATATTACAGATGCTACCAATATTGCTCCCACGGCTGCAGCCATTGCAACTACAGAGGATAGTGCTGCTAGTTATCGCAATTGCACAGATACTATTAATATTACCATAACTATTGCTATTACTACCAATTTACTACCAGTATTCCTGCCAATGCTGTTCATTCCACACCGCACCTAAAGAAAGAACGAAAACATATGAAGGAAATAAAAGAAATAATGAAATATTAAATGCAGATCACAGGCATAAACATTCTAAAGTTAGAAGGTATTATGCAAATGTATTGAAGAATACAACGGAGTCTAAATTTTCGTAGCGTTTGTAAGAAAAGAGAAAAAAAGAGAGTAAATATAGACATTTTTGGCTGGAATTTTATTGCTCATTTGACTGCAACCAAAATTGCAAAAATAAATGATTAAAGAAAGAAATAATGATGATTATGATAATAATGCGGAGTTGGACATAGATTCTCATTTAATTATATATGCATCTTAGCTCTATATAATTCAAATATTCTCTACGTGTATTTTAAAGAATATCCCTTTCCATATTCTATAGATATTTTTGAAAATACGTTTTATATTGTATTTATTTTTTTATACAAGCAAACCTACCCACAGAGTTTTAAAAAAATATGCAATTCGACAAATAAAGTCTCATTTGACTCTATCTGCATCTTATCAGCTTGATGCTCCATTAAACCCCAAATAATTCTAAAATTTTCTACGTTAGTCTAAAGAATGTCATCTTTCATATCATATGGTTATTTGTCAAAGCAATTACTTGCAATTACATATTTATACAAGAAAACCAACTAAAAAGATGAAAAAAAAACATCCGGCTTGACAAATAAAATCTCATTTGACTGTACCTGCACCTTATCAGTTCGTTACTCTGTTCATCTCCAGATATTTCAAAGATTTTTACGTTTCTCTAAAGTATCACCTTTTAAATCTCATAATTAATTTTCAAAATAAGTTTTACTTTACATCTAAATCTACATTTACCTAACTATACAAAAAAAAAAAAAAAAAAAAAAAAAAAATGCGTATATAAGAAACCAAGAGAATTAAATATCTATCGCATAAAATAATAATATGTTTGGATGAAATCGTGAATCATCAGATCTTTGAGATATTGAATCACAAAGTTGCAAAAAATAAATAATTGAACTTCTATAATTGAAATACTGAATAATCAAAACTGAAATACTGACTCCTTGCAATTTTGAACTTGAACATTTGAACCTTAAAAATTTTGAATATTTGAAATTTCGAAATTCATTATTTTTCTCCACCAAGTTATCAAACGCAAACTGCATTTCATAAACAATTCATAACCTACATTGTATAAACCAAGAACACTGATTTAGAGAAAATCTACTTTTGGTCCATTTGCTTTCACAAGAATAGGACATCTACAAGAGATGCCTGAGATGCTACCGGTTGGAGTTATCGTCATCATCTTTTTTTATGTGAAAAATTAATAGTTGCATAGATTAGGTCTTTGGATGTTGCGCTATATGAAAAGAAAAAAGAAATTATATACACATATATATTATATATATGTGTGTCTGTATATTTATGTGTATATATATATATATATATATATATATATATATATATATATATATGTATATATATATATATATAATTTTCCATGAAAATTAACAACATATAAATTCATACGTTCGAGAAATCAATCTGCGGACCATGTGTTATCTGATTCCATTTCATCTAAAGCCTCCATGATATCACTCAGATACCTTGGGGAATTTCCGCCTCAGATGTGAGTACTCTACCGATACTGATATCATCAATAGTACTGATATATATTACTTATATACTACTTATATACTGCTACTACTAATACCACAGCTATTACTGCAACTTTGCTACTGTAGTTAATAAAGCCATCACTGTATCTGATGCTACTCGTTTTACTGTCAATTGTTACAATATTACAGATGCTACCAATATTGCTCCCACGGCTGCAGCCATTGCAACTGCAGAGGATAGTGGTGCTAGTTATCGCAATTGCACAGATACTATTGATATTACCATAACTATTGCTATTACTACCAATTTACTACCAGTATTACTGCCAATGCTGTTCATTCCACACCGCACCTAAAGAAAGAACGAAAACATATGAAGGAAATAAAAGAAATAATGAAATAGAAAATGCAGATCACAGGCATAAACATTCTAAAGTTAGAAGGTATTATGCAAATGTATTGAAGAATACAACGGAGTCTAAATTTTCGTAGCGTTTGTAAGAAAAGAGAAAAAAAGAGAGTAAATATAGACATTTTTGGCTGGAATTTTATTGCTCATTTGACTGCAACCAAAATTGCAAAAATAAATGATTAAAGAAAGAAATAATGATGATTATGATAATAATGCGGAGTTGGACATAGATTCTCATTTAATTATATATGCATCTTAGCTCTATATAATTCAAATATTCTCTACGTGTATTTTAAAGAATATCCCTTTCCATATTCTATAGATATTTTTGAAAATACGTTTTATATTGTATTTATTTTTTTATACAAGCAAACCTACCCACAGAGTTTTAAAAAAAATATGCAATTCGACAAATAAAGTCTCATTTGACTCTATCTGCATCTTATCAGCTTGATGCTCCTTTAAACCCCAAATAATTCTAATATTTTCTACGTTAATTCAAGGAATGTCATCTTTCATATCATATGGTTATTTGTCAAAGCAATTACTTGCAATTACATATTTATACAAGAAAACCAACTAAAAAGATGAAAAAAAAACATCCGGCTTGACAAATAAAGTCTCATTTGACTGTACCTGCACCTTATCAGTTCGTTACTCTGTTCATCTCCAGACATTTCAAAGATTTTTTACGTTTCTCTTAAGTATCACCTTTTAAATCTCATAATTAATTTTCAAAATAAGTTTTACTTTACATCTAAATCTACATTTACCTAACTATACAAAAAAAAAAAGAAAAAAAAAAAGAAAAGAAACGTACGGTTTATCATATAAAGTCTCATTTGACTTTTGAAATGACGTCGCTTAACGTGGCTCTTATCGGTTCCACTTAGACGCTGCCTCCACGAAGAGAAAGGTCAGTCCTCTAACGCGCTCACTAGTACATATAGTTTTACAGTCAATACGAAAATATTCACATAATTCAATGGGCAACATCAATAAAGACCTTTTATTTCTCCTAGAGGAAAGGTATGACGATAGAATCTGATAATAATAAAGCTGATTTTTCTTCCTGTAGATATGTGACGTAGGTGGGACGCGGGAAGGAGAGGGGAAAATGGCCGGTGCGAGGACGACTGGACGAGTGTGAGGGTGATAGTCATTTGAACTTTGTACAGTTACGTGTGTTGAATTATTAACGTTCATCTTCTCTCCGGTGTTTCCACGGATAGATAGATGATAAAGAAAATGGCTTCCAAGTTTTGTTGGCGTAAACATCAGTATTCGATTGCTAGAAGAAAGAAAGAAAAAGTTGATGTCTTGGAAATCTATTTCTGCTATTTCAGTTAGAAATGCCAATGCTCATGAAATTCGCTGTTCATTTCTTTATTTCTAACGGAATTTAGGTAATGTCTCTTTTCTTTGGGGATTTATTTTTGAAATGGGTAATCTTTCAATATAACTGTATTTATTAATTAAGCAAGTCACTTCATTTTCTTGTTAACACTTCATTACTTTTTTCGCTAATAATGAATATCGATGACAAGCCGATGACATAGATGACGAAAGGTGATCAAGGGAGACATTAGGTAATCAAGATATGCTCCGCTTAATACAGAAATCGTATGAAGCTGGTAATCAAATCAGTTAAATTCATAAAATAGACGTTATTGACCTTTTTTATGCTAATTTATATGGTTTGATTTTTACTTTTGATTTCTTACGTTGCTGAGGGTATTCATTATATGTATATGTATATATATGTATACACGTTTTTTTTTCGAAAACTTATTCCATGGTCCTTGGTAATCATACTTTTTTATACAGATATTATCATTATCACTTCCATAATCTATAATGGTTTCATGTCATTTACCTTAATCGTTACCTAAGAGTTCCATTGATTTCCATCATGTCACTTACCTTATTTCAATTATGATTAGCGTATATATTTTTAAGAAGTCCAATGTTATTTCGAATGTTAAATAGGCTATCATTTCTATCATTGTCGTTAATACACGTACCATTATGCATATATGTATGTATGTATATATATATATATATATATATATATATATATATGTATATATATAATTATGTGTGTGTGTGTATACAATTGTAAATCAATTTTCTTCTTAACAATGAATGCCATTGTTGTGAATTCAGGCTACTTTGAATTCTTTGTGTAAGAAACATCGGTCAACTTAATCATAATTTTTCTTTCAATAGTTTTAATTTTTAAAGAACAAACGCTCTTCTTATAGAATGAAGGTTACTTTATCATAGTTAGATTTGTTCTGTATTATATCAATTTCCTACTTAATATCATCATCATAATTGAATTGGTTGATATGAAATCCAGCCACCAATATCAAAACTAAAGTCTATGATTTATAACCAACGGCGAATTTCTTTCTTAAGTATTTTGTTATATCAGTGTTTCCGCTGTTTCATTTTTATTTTATTTTTAATCTTTCTTTCTTCATTCATATATTCTTTATGCCTATTTCATTACTTCCCATGGGGATTACATATTTTTTTCCTTTCTCTTATATAGGCCTATATAATTTTTCTTCATTACTTATATTCGTAATAATCTCCTTCATTGTTATGAAATCCAACATAAATCAGCTCCCTTTTTTAATAACTATTTGCATCGTAATATTAATTATCTTTGAATTTAGTTCAATATCCTTATTACAATTTTACTTATTATGATATCATAATTCCCCATTTAAAAAACATTATTGTAATCATATAAGTGTAATCATGCAATTTATATGTATATAATGCAGTGAATGTATATCTAAATGCAAATACATATTCATATTCATATATGTATATATATCTTTATATATATATATATTTATATATATTATAGATACATATATCTATATCTGTCTATATATGTATTTGTATATATGTAGATATACTTTTATATTCATATTTGTATATGCATGTTTATAGGATATATATATATATATATAGATAGATAGATAGATAGATAGATAGATAGATAGATAGATAGATAGATAGATAGATAGCTATAGATATGTAAACATCCATATTTCATCATCATTGTTATCATCTTAACTAGCAATTCCGTTGCAATGAATCTTTAGTAATCAACTAAAAGTTTCTTTGGCAATAGCGTGTCTTGCATTATTACTATTTCCATATCATTATTACCATCATTAGGTTAATTACTACCTTTAGCAATACTTCCACCTTTGTCACTGTCTGTGTAATCATAAGTACGATTATCATAAAACTGAAATCACTCCCTTTACTAGTTTTAATAATATCGTTCATGTTTTTGTATCATTCTTGCTTTATCACAGTAACTTTATTTAGATGGTAATTAGTTCTATCATCATTAATGCAATCTTCCTAACAATATAAATAATTGATATGGAACAGGGCCTGGTCAACGCCGCCCCTCAGTAGCGTCGAAAATCATAATTTTCATATTAATTTTATATTTGTAACATTGAACTTTATTGGTATGTAAATCGACATATATCGGACCTTTTAATGATAAGTTCTGTGACTCTTTTATTCTCATTGTTTATTCACTGTTACCTTCTCAAACATCAATATATATATATATATATATATATATATATATATATATATATATATATATATATATATATATATATATATATATACACATATATATACACACAGTATATATATATATATATATATATATACATATATATAAATTTATACTTATATATATAGATATCTTTATATTTATATATATAGATATATTTATATTTGTATATATAAATTATAGCATGATAAATGCACATTTACATCTATAATCTTACTATCATTATTATTATCATTATGAATATCTCAACATTGAATAGTTTTATTCTCAATAATCGAATTTGATTTATCATGGAGATATAACTATCCACTTTAAAACGTTATTGTAGTAATATACATTCCGTTATTATATTAATATATATTAATATATATATTCATAAAATTTATTGATATGAAATCTGGTCAGAATCTAAAGTATAGGATCTTGAAAGGAATTCTATAACAAGATGTTGATAGAACTCACGATCGGATTCGATCATGTGTGCAGGCGTCTATACGCTATAAATTCCACTACGTATGTTAGCAAACGACATTTGATAACACGTTTCATTAGTAATAGTTTGACTAATATTATAACTATTTGATTATATTATCATCATCATTACTCTCGCTATGTTAATTACTACCATCAGTAGTACTTCAATAAGTTCTACAATTGTTATGAAAATCACATCACATCGTAAGCATTAACTTTATTGAAATGTGGCTGGAAACTATTCCTTGCGTAGAAAGTCCCGTGTGAAAGCTTATACTATTCATATTTTTTATATCTGTACCACCATTATTTGACATCCATTTAATTAAGATGCCTTTAGCCTTAACAACTATTTTTTTTATAAAGATAAAGCTAATATGGATGTTCATATACAGATGCTCTGATTTCATTTATTCTTTATATTAAATATCCTAATTGCAATGTGACATTGCAATTAGGATATTTAAGCCCATTATTTGAAAATAGTATATGAAATGAATTCATTCATATACAAGCCCATTCTTCCTCATGGAATTAATTATTTCTCGTAATAATATTTGTTTAAGATAATTATCACGTATATATATATATATACATATTCATGAAAAACTAGTTTTATTCTTTGCATAAAGGTGCTTTATTCGTAAAATTAATTCAGTGTTATGAAGAATTACTGACACAAGTTCCAAAATCGGAAAAAAAATATATGCATAGGCTTATGTGTCTTTATGATATTTTATATGTAATCACAACATTATTCCGTTATTTATTTTCCTACTGATATTCAAAGTTAGCTGATTTTAATGTTTTTTTTCGGCAAGTCTATGTTCATAGTTATCAGCACTATAAACTTTATAATTACTTTTGGTCAAATCACATTACGGTTAAGTTGCTTTTGTTTAAATTTTAGAAAGGTAATGTTCACACCAATGTGATGATGTATATTCTTTCTCAGAACTCAGTATATATTGTATTTGAAATGTGTCTTTCATCTACCGAAAATGCGCACTATGTTCTTATATGATCACATTTATCCCACTATCGATAGTATAATGTGACATGTTTCATTTCATAGGCAATGTTTGATCAAATATTTCATATCAAATGCCATGCTTACAAAAACGAAAAATAATAATCTAATGTAATATGATGAGAGTTATTGTTATATATATAAAACTCTCGCTATGTTAATTACTACCATCAGTAGTACTTCCATAAGTTCTACAATTGTTATGAAAATCACATCACATCGTAAGCATTAACTTTATTGAAATGTGGCTGGAAACTCTTCCTTGTGTAGAAAGTCCCGTGTGAAAGCTTATACTATTCATATTTTTTATATCTGTACCACCATTATTTGACATCCATTTAATTAAGATGCCTTTAGCCTTAACAACTATTTTTTTTTATAAAGATAAAGCTAATATGGATGTTCATATACAGATGTTCAGATTTCATTTATTCTTTATATTAAAAGGAGGCCTTTGTGAAGATAACATTTATCGTTATGAAACACCACACTTGAATCTTTTTATGGTTGTAACTGTCGTTAACCTTAAATCATTTAGTTTTTCTCGTTAAAAGAAATGCACGTTTGTTCATACACAAATATTTTGTTGGTCACATTTTGGATATTTCAGTAAATATCAATATATTTTACCTGTTTCCTTAAAGAAAGGGTTTTGTCACTATGATTAATTTCCTATGATTTATATTTTTTGCAACAGTTCATTTGATTGACTCACTATTGCAACCTCTGCATAATGTTGCTCTTCGCTACGACATTACA
>NW_028234427.1:26852674-26862674 GCF_977035675.1 Penaeus japonicus | reverse complement strand
CGTCATCTTTCATACTGCTTAGTTTATATGAACAAACAATATTGTTGTCATTGTTATACTGTTATCATCATGAAAAATTTCGCCATGTGTGTATTCATTTAATTTCCTCGTAAAAGATAAGTCTGTTGCTATTAAGTTCACCTGCTTATTTTTTCAAAAGCATATGTAACGAATTGATTGATATACATGTTCATCATATTCTTCATGGAATGAATAATTCCTCGCAATCCGATTTGTTTAAGATATATTGATAAAGGAATGATAGACAAGGTAATGTAAAAGATGGTGATAGTTATGATTATAATGATATAACTAACAAAGTGATTCTAGATGTATATATATGTATATATATATATGTATACACATATATCTGTATATATTATATATATATATATATACATATATACATACATACATGCATATGCATGTATGTATTTGCATACGTATATATTAATCAGCATGTAATCATTTGTTTTTTTTATATGAAGAAGCTATATTTGTGACAATCAATTCATTGTTATGAACAGACACTGATGAGACAACAGTTTCGAAATCCGGAGGCATTGTGAGCAGAGTTGGTTTTCTGCCATCGTGAAATAATGATTTCCTAAACAGGAATTATCATTATATAATTTTTTCCTTAATGCTTTTATATCATAGAGCCGTTTATGACAAATTGTCATATTTGCAAGTGATTTTGCCTCTACATCACGTTGCATGCTCTACTGCAGTCGCTGTTAATGAATTTTCTGTTATACTGCTATATATTGGTAATTACATTGCCAATATCTGTTATGATCATCAATACAAGGTAAATATCCTAATTGCAATGTCACATTGCAATTAGGATATTTAAGCCCATTATTTGAAAATAGTATATGAAATTAATTCATTCATATACAAGCCCATTCTTCCTCATGGAATTAATTATTTCTCGTAATAATATTTGTTTAAGATAATTATCACGTATATATATATATATACATATTCATGAAAAACTAGTTTTATTCTTTGTATAAAGGTGCTTTATTCGTAAAATTAATTCAGTGTTATGAAGAATTACTGACACAAGTTCCAAAATCGGAAAAAAAATATATGCATAGGCTTATGTGTGTCTTTATGATATTTTATATGTAATCACAACATTATTCCGTTATTTATTTTTCTACTGATATTCAAAGTTAGCTGTTTTTAATGTTTTTTTTCGGCAAGTCTATGTTCATAGTTATCAGCACTATAAACTTTATAATTACTTTTGGTCAAATCACATTACGGTTAAGTTGCTTTTGTTAAAATTTTAGAAAGGTAATGTTCACATCAATGTGATGATGTACATTCTTTCTCAGAACTCAGTATATATTGTATTTGAAATGTGTCTTTCATCTACCGAAAATGCGCACTATGTTCTTATATGATCACATTTATCCCACTATCGATAGTATAATGTGACATGTTTCATTTCATAGGCAATGTTTGATCAAATGTTTCATATCAAATGCCATGCTTACAAAAACGAAAAATAATAATCTAATGTAATATGATGAGAGTTATTGTTATATATATAAAACTCTCGCTATGTTAATTACTACCATCAGTAGTACTTCCATAAGTTCTACAATTGTTATGAAAATCACATCACATCGTAAGCATTAACTTTATTGAAATGTGGCTGGAAACTATTCCTTGCGGAGAAAGTCCCGTGTGAAAGCTTATACTATTCATATTTTTTATATCTGTACCACCATTATTTGACATCCATTTAATTAAGATGCCTTTAGCCTTAACAACTTTTTTTTTATAAAGATAAAGCTAATATGGATGTTCATATACAGATGTTCAGATTTCATTTATTCTTTATATTAAAAGGAGGCCTTTGTGAAGATAACATTTATTGTTATGAAACACCACACTTGAATCTTTTTATGGGTGTAACTGTCGTTAACCTTAAATCATTTAGTTTTTCCTCGTTAAAAGAAATGCACATTTGTTCATACACAAATATTTTGTTGGTCACATTTTGGATATTTCAGTAAATATCAATATATTTTACCTGTTTCCTTAAAGAAAGGGTTTTGTCACTATGATTAATTTCCTATGATTTATATTTTTGCAACAGTTCATTTGATTGACTCACTATTGCAACCTCTGCATAATGTTGCTCTTCGCTACGACATTACAATTACAACGACTGGTGTTAATATGGTTAGTATTGTAAATATTTCCGCAAATTCAAATTCTGATGAATATTCAATTTCATTCTTATGGCATCTGACCATTTTAATTAAATTCTTTGTTCAAGAAATATCGGTAATCTAATTTTTCATCATTACCTTCCTGTCATGAAACCCGACTTGTTCCCCATTTTAGAAGAGCTTTGTTTTTCATGATTAATTTGTTCTGTATGACATTCATTTCTTTTGAAACATTACCCTTTCAGTGAAAATTGTTTATATGAAATCCAATAACCCATTATCAGTATAAGATCTTGTTTAACATAGAATTGCTTCATAGTAAAGGTCATGTAATGATTTTTATGGTTAATTAGGTATCTAGATTCCTTCTGCTGGTTTAATACGGAATTGTTTTCATCTTTTATATTCATATTCAAAACAATTAGCTCCATTTTTATCAAATTCGACATACATCGGCCCTTTTAGCTACAAGAACCGTGAATCTATTTTTTTTTACTGAATCCCATTAATTTAGGTCGCTCTCACCTGATGTGGTATAAGCTTTGAAAATTCGAAACGTTACTAGTTTCATCTTTCTTTCTTTTTATCATATCTACATTGTAATGCTTACCTCAACCATATATATATATGTATATATATATATACATATATATATATATACACGAAATGCGTGGTGTTTGCATCAATTAACTCTTAACTAGCTTACATCTTTTCCCTTTTTAAGGAGCGTCCTTATTCAAAATACCACACCTTGTTAACCATCCAACTTCTTGTTATGGAATCCAACTACTGACTTGAAGAATGTAAGAATGTAGTTTGCGATCTTTCATAATGAATAGCGAATTTCATTTATTGGTTTTCTCTCTTTCGAGTCTATTTTTGCTATTGTATTGTGTATGATTTTCATGATCACTAAACGTCATCTTTCATACTGCTTAGTTTATATGAACAAGCAGAGTATTGTTGTCATTGTTATACTGTTATCATCTTGAAAAATTTCGCTATGTGTGTCTTCATTTTAATTTCATCGTAAAAGATAAGTCTGCTGCTATTAAGTTCACCTGCTTATTTTTTTTCAAAAGTATATGTAACGAATTGATTGATATACATGTTCATCATATTCTTCATGGAATGAATAATTCCTCACAATCCGATTTGTTTAAGATATATTGATAAAGGAATGGTAGACAAGTTAATGTAAAAGATGGTGATAGTTATGATTATAATGATATAACTAACAAAGTGATTCTAGATGTATATATATGTATATATATATATATGTATACACATATATCTGTATATATTATATATATATACATATATACATACATACATACATGCATATGCATGTATGTATTTGCATACGTATATATTAATCAGCATGTAATCATTTGTTTTTTTTATATGAAGAAGCTATATTTGTGACAATCAATTCATTGTTATGAACAGACACTGATGAGACAACAGTTTCGAAATCCGGAGGCATTGTGAGCAGAGTTGGTTTTCTGCCATCGTGAAATAATGATTTCCTAAACAGGAATTATCATTATATAATTTTTTCCTTAATGCTTTTATATCATAGAGCCGTTTATGACAAATTGTCATATTTGCAAGTGATTTTGCCTCTACATCACGTTGCATGCTCTACTGCAGTCGCTGTTAATGAATTTTCTGTTATACTGCTATATATTGGTAATTACATTGCCAATATCTGTTATGATCATCAATACAAGGTAAATATCCTAATTGCAATGTCACATTGCAATTAGGATATTTAAGCCCATTATTTGAAAATAGTATATGAAATGAATTCATTCATATACAAGCCCATTCTTCCTCATGGAATTAATTATTTCTCGTAATAATATTTGTTTAAGATAATTATCACGTATATATATATACATATTCATGAAAAACTAGTTTTATTCTTTGCATAAAGGTGCTTTATTCGTAAAATTAATTCAGTGTTATGAAGAATTACTGACACAAGTTCCAAAATCGGAAAAAAAATATATGCATAGGCTTATGTGTCTTTATGATGTTTTATATGTAATCACAACATTATTCCGTTATTTATTTTTCTACTGATATTCAAAGTTAGCTGATTTTAATGTTTTTTTTCGGCAAGTCTATGTTCATAGTTATCAGCACTATAAACTTTATAATTACTTTTGGTCAAATCACATTACGGTTAAGTTGCTTTTGTTTAAATTTTAGAAAGGTAATGTTCACATCAATGTGATGATGTATATTCTTTCTCAGAACTCAGTATATATTGTATTTGAAATGTGTCTTTCATCTACCGAAAATGCGCACTATGTTCTTATATGATCACATTTATCCCACTATCGATAGTATAATGTGACATGTTTCATTTCATAGGCAATGTTTGATCAAATGTTTCATATCAAATGCCATGCTTACAAAAACGAAAAATAATAATCTAATGTAATATGATGAGAGTTATTGTTATATATATAAAACTCTCGCTATGTTAATTACTACCATCAGTAGTACTTCAATAAGTTCTACAATTGTTATGAAAATCACATCACATCGTAAGCATTAACTTTATTGAAATGTGGCTGGAAACTATTCCTTGCGGAGAAAGTCCCGTGTGAAAGCTTATACTATTCATATTTTTTATATCTGTACCACCATTATTTGACATCCATTTAATTAAGATGCCTTTAGCCTTAACAACTATTTTTTTTATAAAGATAAAGCTAATATGGATGTTCATATACAGATGTTCAGATTTCATTTATTCTTTATATTAAAAGGAGGCCTTTGTGAAGATAACATTTATCGTTATGAAACACCACACTTGAATCTTTTTATGGGTGTAACTGTCGTTAACCTTAAATCATTTAGTTTTTCTCGTTAAAAGAAATGCACATTTGTTCATACACAAATATTTTGTTGGTCACATTTTGGATATTTAAGTAAATATCAATATATTTTACCTGTTTCCTTAACGAAAGGGTTTTGTCACTATGATTAATTTTCTATGATTTATAATTTTGCAACAGTTCATTTGATTGACTTGATTCACCTGCTTATTTTGTCAAAAGTATATGTAACGAATTGATTGATATACATGTTCATCATATTCTTCATGGAATGAATAATTCCTCACAATCCGATTTGTTTAAGATATATTGATAAAGGAATGGTAGACAAGTTAATGTAAAAGATGGTGATAGTTATGATTATAATGATATAACTAACAAAGTGATTCTAGATGTATATATATGTATATATATATATGTATACACACATATCTGTATATATTATATATATATATATTTATATATACATATATACATACATACATACATACATGCATATGCATGTATGTATTTGCATACGTATATATTAATCAGCATGTAATCATTTGTTGTTTTTATATGAAGAAGCTATATTTGTGACAATTAATTCATTGTTATGAACAGACACTGATGAGACAACAGTTTCGAAATCCGGAGGCATTGTGAGCAGAGTTGGTTTTCTGCCATCGTGAAATAATGATTTCCTAAACAGGAATTATCATTATATAATTTTTTCCTTAATGCTTTTATATCATAGAGCCGTTTATGACAAATTGTCATATTTGCAAGTGATTTTGTCTCTACATCACGTTGCATGCTCTACTGCAGTCATTGTTAATGGTTTCTCAACTGTAATATCAATTACATTGCCAATATCTGTTATGATCATCAATACAAGGTAAATATCCTAATTGCAATGTCACATTGCAATTAGGATATTTAAGCCCATTATTTGAAAATAGTATATGAAATGAATTCATTCATATACAAGCCCATTCTTCCTCGTGGAATTAATTATTTCTCGTAATAATATTTGTTTAAAATAATTATCATGTGTGTATATATATATATATATATATATATATATATATATATATATATATATATACATATTCATGTAAAAACTAGTTTTATTCTTTGTATAAAGGTGCTGTATTCGTAAAATTAATTCACTGTTATTAAGCATTAGTGACACAAGTTCCAAAATCGGAAAAATTATATGCATAGGCTTATGTGTGTCTTTATGATGTTTTATATGTAATCACAACATTATTCCGTTATTTATTTTCCTACTGATATTCTAAGTTAGCTGTTTTTAATGTTTTTTTTTTCGGCAAGTCAATGTTCATAGTTATCAGCACTATAAACTTTATAATTACTTTTGGTCAAATCACATTACAAGGGTATTTATGAAGTATATTCTTTCTCAGAACTCAGTATATATTGTTTTTGAAATGTGTCTTTCATCTGCCGAAAATGCGCACTATTTTCTTATATGATCACATGTATTTCACTATAAAGAGTATGATATGGCAATATTTAATCAAATGTTTCATATCAAATACCATGCTGAAAAAAAACGAAAAACAATAATCTAATGTAATATGATCAGAGTCATTGTTATATTTCAAAAAGATCAAAGCAGGAGAGAAGTGCGGGACATATAATTAATTATCTTCCCCCATTATTGTTGATAGTTATGTTATCATTGTTTTATGGTATATATATATATATATATATATATATATATATATATATATATATATATATGTATATATGTATATATATACACATTTATCTACATCTATATATGTATAATTTACGATTTATATTTTTTTCTTGCATGTTTCCCTTTGTCGAATACCTTGTTCTTTAAAACATAATCCTATTGTTATAAAAATCAGTTTTTATTATATTTTCTCTCTGTAATCTTATTCCTGTTAAATTATAATTTTATTTTCATGACATTTTATGTAACAAAATGATGTAATAACGTGTTAAAACATAATCAGTATTGGTTTATTGTTATTGTTATTATTATTATAATAATTTCCGGTGATTTGCCTGCATTCGCACTGTAATCTTTGTAGCATTACACAACTTAATTTGTCATTAGTTGGCTGATTCAAATGAATTACAACTTTTTGTATTAACTGAGAAAGATGTGATGCTGACAGTAAATGTTACCACATTATAATGATTATCTGGTTGTGTATCATATATATATATATATATATATATATATATATATATATATATAATATATATATATATATGTATATATATATATATATATATATATATATATATATATATATATATATATATATATATGTATATATATATATAGATATGAATAAATGAATAAATAAATAAACATATACATATGTATGTGTGTGTGTGTGTGTGTGTGTGTATGTGTGTATGTGTGTGTGTTAAAGTTACACAATCCAGTTTTAGAAATGTAAATGTGATACCTCAGATGTGACTTCAGTGTTCAAAGGTGATAGTTTCAATGGTGACCTCAAAGTAGAAGTGTGAACCTTCGACAACGGCTCCAGTCTACGTGAATGATGTCAGAGCTTATGGAGTGTGACTTCAGCTTGCAAACACAAGCCGCGCCCTCAGGAGAAACTTCAGTTGCATGTGCGAGGTGAGAATTACTGAAAGAACACTATCATAATGCTGCACTCTTAAGTTGTGTCCTATATCGGTACGTAGTTGAAAAAATAGATGATATGATCTGGCAGATTTAGAAGGAGTGTAATGTACTGATAAGTTTTGGGCACTTCAAAGCTAATACCAATGTATCTTGTTGTTTATTAAGTTACAGAAAATTATTTCATCCAAGTTATTCGATTCGTCTCACTGTATTCAGTATTTATGATACTTTAATGGCTGTATTTCTCTCTCAACATTCCAGACACCATTTCGAAATGCAACGCTCAGCACGAGGCACAAACTCAAAAGAGTCAAGTCAGCACGTGAGAACGATATGCTTTGGGCTTCAAATGGGACTTTCAACGCTCATTTCAGCCTGAGACATCAGTCAGGACGTCAGTCAAGGTTTTGGACATCAATTCAAGCCTGAGACATCCATCTAGGCGTCAGTTCTAGCCTGAAACATTCAGCTAAACAGCCCTCAGCCGGTAGACGGAGATGCTAAGCCTGAAATATCGCATTAATCAGGCCAGGGATGTTTACCTGAGCCTGACACATCATCCTGATATCACACCCCTTGAAGTCTGAAGTCTGGAAAGGTGCTTCTCTCTCGCCTGAAGAAGCTGTATTCATGCTGGGTCCTCACACTTCACTCCAAAGTTATCCTCAGGGAAGCTGGTTATCACACTCACTCTGGAACGCCATTTTTGAGCCCGAGATGTCACACTCACGAGGTCGTAGTCACACTGAGACAGGTCGTGTCAGATTGTCAAATCAAATTCATTCACTCAAGCATCAGAAAAAAAAACACTGCACGCTAAATAGGTTTCATCAATGTATAGCGTGTTTTGTCATTCATAAAGTCTATTTTGATATGTGTGTTATATGTGTGCATATATGATTATATATATATATATATATATATATATATATATATATATATATATATATATATATGTGTGTGTGTGTGTGTGTGTGTGTGTGTGTGTGTGTGTGTGTGTGTGTGTGTGTGTGAGTGTGTGTGTGTATGTGTTTGTGTGCAAGTGCGTGCGTGGTGTTTGCATCAATTAACTCTTAACCAGCTTACATCTTTTCCCTTTTTAAGGAGCGTCCTTATTCTAAATACCACACCTTGCTTGCTGCCATGTGTGTTTTCATTTAATTTCCTCGTAAAAGATAAGTCTGTTGCTATTAAGTTCACCTGCTTATTTTTTTCAAAAGTATATGTAACGAATTGATTGATATACATGTTCATCATATTCTTCATGGAATGAATAATTCCTCACAATCCGATTTGTTTAAGATATATTGATAAAGGAATGGTAGACAAGTTAATGTAAAAGATGGTGATAGTTATGATTATAATGATATAACTAACAAAGTGATTCTAGATGTATATATATGTATATATATATATATGTATACACACATATCTGTATATATTATATATATATATACATATATACATACATACATACATGCATGCATATGCATGTATGTATTTGCATACGTATATATTAATCAGCATGTAATCATTTGTTTTTTTTTATATGAAGAAGCTATATTTGTGACAATCAATTCATTGTTATGAACAGACACTGATGAGACAACAGTTTCGAAATCCGGAGGCATTGTGAGCAGAGTTGGTTTTCTGCCATCGTGAAATAATGATTTCCTAAACGGGAATTATCATTATATATATTTTTTTCCTTAATGCTTTTATATCATAGAGCCGTTTATGACAAATTGTCATATTTGCAAGTGATTTTGCCTCTACATCACGTTGCATGCTCTACTGCAGTCGCTGTTAATGAATTTTCTGTTATACTGCTATATATTGGTAATTACATTGCCAATATCTGTTATGATCATCAATACAAGGTAAATATCCTAATTGCAATGTCACATTGCAATTAGGATATTTAAGCCCATTATTTGAAAATAGTATATGAAATGAATTCATTCATATACAAGCCCATTCTTCCTCATGGAATTAATTATTTCTCGTAATAATATTTGTTTAAAATAATTATCATGTGTATATATATATATATATATATATATATATATATATATATATATATATATATATATATATATACATACATATATATACATATACATATATATATATATATATATATATATATATATATATATATATATATATATATATATATATATATATATATGTATGTATATATATATATATATATATATGTATATATATATGTATATATATACATATTCGTGTAAAAACTAGTTTTATTCTTTGCATAAAGGTGCTGTATTCGTAAAAGTTTATATATACATATT
>NW_028234427.1:26837674-26840174 GCF_977035675.1 Penaeus japonicus | reverse complement strand
GCTTTTTTTGCCTTCTTCACAGGCTTCACTGGTTTTGCTTTGCTCTTCTTGGGATTTTCTTCATCATCGTCAGAATCTGAATCACTGTTCCTCGCTTTCTTCTTGGACAACTTAGTCTTTTTGGCTGCCTGCTTGTTCATTTGCTTGGGGTTTGTTTTTGTGGTGCCTTTCTTGGCTTCAGGCTCATACTCTGATTCACTCGATGCCCCTTCCGAGCTGGATTCACGCAGAGAAGGTTTATTAGTTTTCCTTGGCCTTCCCCTGCTCTTTACAAGGGGCTCATCATCATCAGATTCACCGGAATCATTGCCAGTCCCTGGCTTGTTCTTCCTATTGGCATTTTTGCCCTTTGCCAATGACTGGGTAGGCTTTTTCTTCCTTGTCATATCTTCTTCATCGTCACTGGAGTTATCAGACAACATCTTGGAACCCTTTGTTGGCTCTGCTTTGGGCTCAGAGAGATCCTGTCCTGAGTCCTCATTAGATTCTTTCTTCTGCCCTTTAGTCTTTGGGGCCTTCCTCGACAGAGGCTCATCAGAGTCTGAACCCTCACTTGATTCATTTCCCTTCTGCTTGGGGTTTGGCTTTGCAGTGGCTTTCCTCAATGCTGCATTTTCCTCCCCTGACTCTTCTGAGCTATCCAACCTGCTCAGGCCAGAGTCATCATCTTCTGACTCTTTGTTGAGGATGTTCTTGATGTCATCCTCTGTCACTGAAGGCTTCTTCCTCTGCATCACATTCCCCTCTTTCTTCATACTCTCCCCACCCTCAACCTCATTTTTAGGCCTTTTCCTGGGCGTCTCCTCCTCATTCTCTGGGGACAGGGCTCGTTTCCTCTCCAGCGTTCCACTACCTGCTTGCTCCGCTTCCATGGCTGAGTTGTTTTCTTTGTCTTCTGTGGCTCCTCCTTCCTTTGGCTGTGTCTCCTCTTCCTTTTTCTGGATAGGCTTGCGGCTCAGCTTGTTCAATGGAATCTGGCAAGAAGAGAAGGATAATAGACTGTACTTTTAATGCATTATTATCCTTTTTTTCTTCATGTTATGTGAATATAATACTAAGGAACACATTTCTTGGCAAATACTTGAAGGAAAGCTTCTTACTGATGGGAGAGAGCCAAGAAATAAGTAAATTAAAAAACACAGAACTAAAAGACATAAAATAATATATAATGAAAGTCAAAACATGTTATTACATAAAAAAAATTACAATCATAGCAACACAAAACATATGGTCCCACATCAGCTTACTAACACTATAGGTGTTCATGCAGAGACCAACATATTATTTACAGTGAATCAAAATGAAAAAACTGGAGGTACATACTTGCAGCAGAGGAGAATTGCCTGTGATAAAGGAACGGACAGGCTTTCCTATCTTGGGGGTGCTTGGTTTTGGCTTGGGAAGTCTGGACAGCAGTTTGTCCTCACTTGTGGTCGCAGCAGTGGCCTTCCCCTCCTCTGTATTCATCTGCAGAAATAAGGTTTAGCATCAACCCCTAAAAATCGAGCCACTCTGACAGAGGTGATAAGTAACTTTCCCCTTCCAGCTGAGTTGCCAGAACAGATCATCAGCTTTTAAAAACTGGTGGGCTGTTCTACCTTTATTTTGGTGTGAACAGGATGTAGTGAAGGTAAACTAGAATATCTAGTACTATTTGACATCTTTTTAACAGCCTCAAAGCCACAAAAGACAATAACTTATCCTCCCTCTATAACCCTCAGACACCATTACATCTACCACCCCATTCCCTGCCCCTTGCCCCTTGGACTCAATCCTCTCACTTTCTTTTGCTTTTTACTATGTATTTTATATATATATATATATATATATATATATATATATATATATATATATATGTATATATATATATATATATATATATATAATATATATATATATTATATATATATATATATATATATATATATATATGTATAAGACAGGTGTCTGGTTAGACAATTCTTTTAGTGGGTCGTTGTGGTGTATTGGGTTCAGGGCTGGGTCTGTCAATCTGACGGCTTGGGTTCAAGTCCTGGTCAGGGAAGTAAAATTTGTATTTTTATATATATATATGATAAATACATGATGTATTACCACATAAATTATGAAAAATATGTATTTTATAGCATTATATATGATTTATTTAGATTCCTTCAAAAGTTTTTTTGTATTTTCTTCTTTATGTGTAGGTTAAATTTGGGTTGATTTGCAGCTAGGGAGCAAGGACAGACTGAGGAATTGTAGTGTTTAGGGGTCAAGTGACTGTCCTTTATGAAGGGCAGGCTGGGGGGAGTGGGTGATGAAATAATACAATTTGTATATGTGAAAACAGATGGAAAATGGGCATAACTTTAATAGATTCCTGATAACATGTTGCCCACCTTTTTTATGAATTTGTTTTTCTGGGTAAAAAATAAACAAAAAAACACAAAATGTAATCATTCAAAAAATGGACAAAAGATTCACCTCAAAATATACATTTTCGTTAATGAAGCAATAT
>NW_028234427.1:26783852-26788852 GCF_977035675.1 Penaeus japonicus | reverse complement strand
TGTTTGGATGATGGGGCTGCCTGGCTACCTTGGCGGCATAAGTCAGCGCAAGCTGGCCGCGTCTAAGACGGAGGGGAGGTACTCCCGACTCTACCTCTAGGCGCTCAATGCGAGTGCACTTAAGGGCTCCAAGACAGACGCGTAAACATGCATTCTGCACGACATTCAAACCTTTCAGTTGAGCTCGTTGCCGAGCCATACACGATTGACCCATAATCTACTTTAGACCTAATCAGGGATTTATATAACATCAGTAAAGACTTTCTA
Organism: Penaeus japonicus; assembly: GCF_977035675.1. NCBI lineage: Eukaryota > Metazoa > Arthropoda > Malacostraca > Decapoda > Penaeidae > Penaeus > Penaeus japonicus. The sequence goes on along the minus strand of NW_028234427.1, from coordinate 26,788,585 downwards.
TCAGCTCCCCATTTGTGTCCAGAAATGCACTTTAATAAATTAAGTGCTTTTTGACATTTATTCTTTAACTGACCAATGTGGTCTTTCCAATTTAATCTACTATCAAAGAGTAGACCAAGAAATCTAGCTGAATTTTGAATAGATATTGGATGGTTGTCTAGAGTTAGCCTGATGTTGGGCTTTCTCTTATGTGTAAAAACCACGCCAATACTCTTTCTTATGGAAAACTTAAAACCCCACTGGAGGCCCCAGTTATGAATCATATCCAGTGCCAATTGGATCTGATTTGCCGAGAACTCTGCATTACTGCTGGAGTGCCATAATGCACAGTCATCGGCGTACAGTGAGTATTTAAGATTCCGAGGAGGAGATGGTAAAATGTCATTTATCATACATAAAAATAATGTTGGAGACAAGACACTTCCTTGTGGGACCCCGTTTGCCTGGACAAAAATGTCCTCATGAATATGACTTTCCAGTTTTACTAGCTGATCGAGAGTTTGACGTCCCTTTCGGAAGCCGCACTGCTCGTCAACAAGTAAATTCCTGGTATTTAAAAAATGCAATAGCCTACTATTAACAATTCTTTCCATGACTTTGTATAAGTAGCTTGTTAACGCAATTGGGCGGTAAGAGATAGAGGATAATATCGGGAGCATAGGACGAGGCTAATAATCTAAGGGAGTTTAATTTTGATCTAAGACTTCGACAGTTCCCATTGTATAATGGTATACACGTGGATTACGTTTTATGGGGTTTGGAAGTGCCTTGTCCGCTGGTTTTTATTTTCTTTTTTTGGGAGGGAGGCGCCTCCTCCTCTCCCTCGCTTCCCGAGGGCCTCTCTCGGGAATTTTTGGAGACAGTAGCCTCCATGGCCTGCTCCCCTCCACTAGAGAGACGCCCGGCGGAAGATGATCTGCTCTTACGAGCAGAACTACCACCAGACGAAGTACTAGTAGGGGTCGCCTGGACTAAGAGGTGTGATCCAGATTGTGATTTGGTATCATCCTCCTTATGATGTTTTATTTTGCTGAGTTGATTAGGCAATTTCACTTACCGTTTTATTCAATTCTTTAATTTAATTCATTAATTCCTTGACAGTTTCTCTCTTCAAGGAAGTCATGCAGATGTATTTATTATATTTGACTGAGGACTTGTCTGTAAGCGTACAAATAAATCTGATTTTTAAATTAATGTGTATTGTTTTGTTTTGTTTTGTTTTTTTACTTCTTAGTAAAATTAATTTTATCTGATATTTACACAAGTGGATTTACCAATATTTGAAGTTCAAGGATGGAAAAGTTAATCGATAAAAAGGTTAAACTTTCCAGAAAATGTCCATAAACAAGGAAAAGTAAATCAACCTAAATATTTCCAAAGAATGGTCAGGGATTATGTATACACAGGTATTAGATACCAGAGGCGTTATCGCAATCATTTCAATTTGGTGGGCGGAGCATAGACACTGTCGGCCGTACGACAGCGAAAGTATCATATCGCTCACGAACAAAACCAGCCTACAGAGCTACTTTAAGCAGGAAAAAAAATATTTCTTCAAATAGCAGTTGTGCAGATTAGCAGTCTTATTTGTGCAAATATAGAATGCATTCCATGACATATCAATCAAAGCAAAATTTATTCTAGGCTCATTCACCTAGGAATGCTATACTTTATATTTTCAGGATATTTTTATTGCAACAAAAGCTATCCCTGCATATTGTGCGTGCTTTACAGAAGTAGTGTTGAAAATGGATATCACACAACACACATTATTTGTTAAAATCATAGGTTATCACTGTAAATGAACTAAACACAGGTATTGTTTTACATGAGTTAACGACTTGATTTATTTCAGTTTTCTCTGAAGAGACCACTTGCTGCCCATAAAATGTAAACAAATTCGAACGTGTTATTCTGATTGCGACTATATATCTTATATAGCCCAAATACATAAACTTTGTTGTAAACTGTTTTTAAAATATTCTTTAAACGGCTGAATAAGACATGTAATAAAAATCTGGAAATATTTGGCATTTTCGCCATTCGGCGATGGTTCGCGCATGCGTGTTGGCGCCCTATTGGATAGGTTGGTACAAGTGTGTGGGTAGAGCACTTTGGCAGAATTGGAAATATGGTAGCAGACGATTGCGAGGTTTGGGTAATTATTGCAGATTAGGACGCTGCAGCTAACATCTCTGACAGTACTTCTCAAACTGAATGTCGTGACATGCCATTCGGGCATGGAACGTATATTCATATTGGTTCGAGTAGCAGTAACTCTTGAACCAGGAGAAACTCGTGTAAAGGTAAATTCATGTCGGTTAAGGGGACTGTTAAAGACGAGTTTAGGGCGCCATTATTAGAATAAGTATGTAAAATCAAGAATATATATAATAGCACTTAAAGATCTATAAGGGGTTTTGTTCTGTTTGGCCGTTTACTCTTTGCCTGTTTTCTTTTCTTTCTTTTTTTAACCCTTCTAAATGATATAAATATATATATATATATATATATATATATATATATATATATATATATATATATATATATATATATATATATATATACTGTATATATGTATATAATTCTGCTTCTTATTCTCATTACTATTATTATTAAGATTATGCCTCTGCTTCTTTGAATTTGTTAAAAGGAAGTGTCCTTTTAACAAATTCAAAGAAGCAGAGGCTTCAGAGTGGATCGTACAATTATGCTTGGGGCATCTCTTCATCATCAATATCAAAACTAAAAAATCATTCCATCAGGTTTGAAGCTTGAAAAATTGTTCCATATACTGAAAACAATAATCTCCTGCCCCCTCACTCTTTCCCTCTCTTTCAGCCTTATCTTCATCCTTCTCTCCTTCTTCCTCTCCCTCATCCTTTCCCTCATCCTCTCTTACATCCTATCCCTCATCCTTGACCTCATACTCAACTTAATCCTCTCTCTCAGCTTCTTTATCCTCTCTCTCATCCTCTTCCTCATCCTCACTCGCATCCTCTCTCCCTCATACTCATCCTCCTCCACGTCCTTTCCCCCAACCTCTTCCTCTCCCAAATCTCCCCCTCATCCTCTCCCTCCTCCTTCTTCCTCTCCCACTCCTTCTCCCTCTTCCTTTTCCTTCTCCCTCTTCTTTCTCCTTCTCCCTCTTCTTTCTCCTTCTCCCTCTTCTTTCTCCTTCCCCCTCTTTCCTCCCTCCATTTCCCTCGTGGTTTCTTCGTCAATTTCTACTCTGAAATATCCATAATTTGAGAGTTTCAGTCGTATCCCCAGTCATTTTCGCTCCATGGTCTTAGCCCTCGTCCTCTCATTGTTGCATCCCGAGTCGCTTTGTTTTTGCATTGTTCAGACGCATTTTTGAAATATTAGTGGAATGATTGCCACATCCTTCATCTGGAGGATAGATGACCAAAGCAACTGTACGAAAAATAAAGTATCACGGCTTTGACATTGTATATCGCACCATACGACGGTCGTATCGGTGCGATGACCATGGCAACGGCCAAGAGTTATAGAAAAAAGAGTAGATAAAATATTAGATATTTACATGATTAAAAGATATTGGGTGTACGAAAAAGAAACAGTGAGAGATTTAAACTACAAAGATAGAAACATTTCTATAAGGATTAATATCGTGGTTAATGAGAAAAATCTTCCCATGAAGGTCATTTCTCACGAGCAAAACATTTACACAATGAAAATTATTAGTTTCATATTTCCAGAAGATAACTTTAAATTTTAGACAAGGGAGAGTATGTGAAGATGAAATCTACGAAATATTCATGAGTTTGATGCACATGCTTAATGTAAGCCGCACATTATATTAATACATTTATCATATCAGAGACTAAGTCTCTTCAAAAATATTGTATTTTCAGATACAATAATGATAACAATAATAACAGCAATGATAATCATGTACCAGACTGTTAAGATATTTATATACGACACTTGACTGAGGACTAAGTTCTTTAACTAAAAAATGATCAATTACAGTGAAATATTTGGCAATTCTTAATCTTAAGGTTTACAATAACATTACTTTTATAATGCACTGCATAATGTACTTCAACATTTAATATCTATCCAGCCAATATGTAAATCGATAAGAACAGTATCTTCCCAAATCATAAACAAGGAATCAATAATTCAAGGCGGAAAATTTCTCCCTCTCCCTCTCCTTTCTCCCCTCTCATTCTTATGCTACTCCCTCTACCTATTTCGTCCCACGTATTATTTTTCCTTGTATTTTTTTCCTGAGTAACCATAATTTACCAAACTTAATAGTGTTGTAAACTTTGTAGTTCTCTGTTATATATGACCTAGATAAATTTGATATATTTTTGGGGAGCACAGTTTTTCTTGTATGCAATTTTATCGACTATCCAGGATTCGTCAATTCGTTTTTTGTAGGGTAAATGTTCATGTTTCTTATTTCAAAGTCATCAGTCAAGTATCGTATTTATTGATTAAAATGGTATAAATATTGATGAATATTTAAGATTTATTCCTTCAAGAATTTTATTAGAGAATTATAACATTGTAACTTCTTTCTGTTATCAAGATTTGTACTTCTACACAATTTATTTATTCTATGATCCGAATTCGTAGGAGTTCGAATCGCTAGTTTGTCATATGTGGTACTTATTCTTTATTGATATGAAAGGAGTTGGAGTTTGTAAAGGTAAATGGACAGGTAGCACTTTTCTGATTGTACAGTGATGAAAAATGAA
>NW_028234427.1:26748852-26751352 GCF_977035675.1 Penaeus japonicus | reverse complement strand
TATCATTATTGTTATTCTTACAATTATTATCATCCTATTATTTATATCATCATTGTCATCATTATGATTAACATTATTATCATTATTGTTATTTTTATTGTTATCATTATTATCACTATCCTCATAATAGCATCACTTTCCCTATCATCATTAGTACTTTTATCATTGGCTTAATTATTTTAATTTTTATCCTTACTATCACTGTTACTGTCATGGCAATCATTATCATTATTTTATTAATATCATTATCAATATTATTATTATTATCATTTTAATTATTATTATTATCATAATTACTATTGCAATTGTTAGTGGTTTTACGATCATTATTATCATTATCATTCTCATCATCATTACTATTCTCATCATTATGATCATCATCATCATTATGATCATCATCATCATTATTATTCTCATCATTATGATCATCATCAATTCATTATTCTGATCATCATTATCATTATCGTTATTTCTGTTATTGTTATCATCATTATTAGTATTCATAGTAGTATTGCTGTTATTATCATTATAGTTATCATTATTACCGTTATTATAATTGCTACTATCATTATTGTCATGATCATTTTATCATCATTATTTGTATAACTACCATTTCTATCAGTATTACTATCATCATAATCATCAACATCATCATGCTATCATAGTCGCCATCTTATTTTTACAAAAAAAAATAAGATAATACGTATACGTATAATACGTATAAGATAATACGTATGTATAAGTGACTCTTTGTTTTTTTTTCCCCTACGATGCAGTTCTAATCCCGCTGTTAAAATCATTCTCCACAAAGGATAAAAAAAAATATGAAAAGCACAGCAGTATTATGATTTACCGAAAGATTATGTCCTTGTGTAACCCAGGAAATCCCTCCTGTTACTAGTTCTGACTGACAACTAACTTTCCGCCTGAGAGAGAGTAAAAAAAGAAAAAAAAAATCTTTCTTTTTCCTTTCTTTCGCCTTTTGTCTTTTATTCGAGAGAGAGTGTGTGGCAAGAGGGAGGGGACGCGGCGAGGGAAGAAGCAAAGGAGAGGGGAAAGGAGGGAGGTGGAGAGGAGGAGGAGGAGGGAGAGGGAGCGAGAGGAGGAGGGGGGAGGAGAGGGAAGGAGGGAGGGAGGAAGAGGGGAAGGACAGGAGTAGAGGGGAAAAGGAGAGGAATGGAAGGGAGAGGGAGAGGGATAGAATGGAAGGGAGAGTGAAAGGAGAAATGAGAGGGACCGGGAGGAAGAGGAGACGTAAGAAGGAATGAAAAGGGAGAGAGGATGAAAAATAAGAATAAGGAAGAAGAAAGGAGACTAAGAAGAACAAAAGATGGAGGCATTGGAGAGGTAGAGGAGGGTGAAAGAAAAAGGGAAAAAAAAGAGGAAAAAAGGAAGAGGAGGAAAAGGGGAGATGATTTGGCCGAGTCTCTTGCTCCTCGTCTGCAGTGGCTATGAAATTTGCCCTCGGCCGTTTCCAGCTGACCGGAATTGAAATCACTTCTGGCGATATTAACTGCGCGCAACAAGAGAAAAGTGGCTGACGATTTCGAAATGAAAAAGAGACTCGAAAAATCCTTTGGAAACTTCTGTGTTCTTTCGCTTTTGTGTGAGCGAAGGACAGCCTCTTTAACATTACAGGAATTCATCTGAAATGATTTGACGTTTACACTTTTTTTCCCTTTTTTTCTTTTTCTTTTTTCTTACCTTACTACGACGGACAAGTTCATTAAAGAAAAGTCAAGATTTAGAAATATTTTCTCTGTAGGTAATAAACAAACGATGCTTAACATGATAAGAATAATATGTATCATAATACTGTTAGGATTGTTAAAAATGATAGCAATTATGGTGGTGATAATGATATTGATAATGATGATGGTAATGATGCTGATGATAATGATGATGGTAATGATGCTGATGATAATGATGATGCTAATGAAGGCAAAGATACCAATGATGATAAAGAAAACGATAATGGGGGTAATGAACACGGTAAGAATCAGTGATAATTGTCACAAAAAAGATAATTATGATAATAACAATGATAATGCTGATGGTGACGATAAGGATAATGATGCAACATCAGCAACAGCAATAATGATAATAATAATGATGATAACAATAGTAATAGTAACACAACAATAACAGTAATAGTGCTAACGGTGATAATAACAGTGATGATGATAATGATAATGATGTAACAATAATGGAAATAATGACAAAATAATAGTAATATTGATAATGGCGATAATAATAATGGCGAAGGTAATAGCAATAATGAAACAATGATATCAATAATGATAGTAATGTAAAAAAGTGTCTAAATGAGACTGAGTAGTTTCATTTATGCACTTTTTTTTACATTTGTCATAATGAATTTTGTTAAATGATAGTAATAATAACGATAATGATCATATGAATAAGGATGGTAATAATGACGACAGTAATAGTGATAATAATGTTAATAACATAAATACTAACATTATAATAGCAAAAACAA
>NW_028234427.1:26733852-26743852 GCF_977035675.1 Penaeus japonicus | reverse complement strand
TTTATATATATTTTTTAATATATATATATATATATATATATAGTATATATATATGTGTGTGTGTGTGGGTGTGTGTGTGTGTGTGTGTGTGTAAATATATACGTTATATTTATGATATATCTATTGATATTATATCGATAGATAAAGATTAGATATAGATATAGATATTGATATACCATACATAGAATTAACAATATACAACTATATTTTTTAATATACTATGTTTTTATGTAGATTTATAAATATATTTTATTTATATTTATGTTTACATTTTTATATATATATATTATAGTTATATATTAGATATATATTATATTATATTTATACTATATATATATATATATATATATGCACCCAAATTATCGCTCCCTCACAGTGAAGCAAACTCTTTCAGAAAATCCCGGCTCCTAACCATCTATCCATAGCACCCCATAAAAGGGATTAAATTAACCTAGTGCCTTAAACACTCCAACACCACCACACTCGTTGTGTGTGTGTTGAGTGTATATGTGTGTGTGTGTGCATTGTGTGTGTGGTGTGTTTGCTGTGTGTGTGTTTGGGTGTGTGTGGTGTGTGTGTGTGTGTGTGTGTGTGTGTGTATGCTATATATATATGTTATATTTATAATTATACTATATATATATATTATATATCATATATATATATACATATTACTTATATTTGTGTTATATACCATAATTGTTGTGTTCATGTTGTGTATATGTGTGTTATGTGTGGATATATGTATGTTTTTATGTATGTGTGTAAATATTATACACATGCATATACATATAATATATATATATATATATATAAATAACTATATATATATAATATTTATACATTACAAATAACCATTATTTATTATACAGATCTTATATATATATATATTATATATATTCCCCCCCCTAACCACACCCCCCCCCCCCCCCCCCCCCCCCCCCCCCCCCCCCCCCCCCCCCCCCCCCCCCCCCCCCCCCCCCCCCCCCCCCCCACCCCCCCCCCCCCCTACCCCCCCCCCCCCCCCCCCTCACCACCCCCCCCACCCCACCTTATATTTATGTGTGTGTTTATATACATATATCCATTATATATTATATCAAATATACAATCATACATAACATACATGCATTACATAGAGAGAGAGCGAGAGACAGGAGAGAGAGAGAGAGAGAGAGGCGGAGAGAGGGGGACGAGAGAAGGGAGAGAGAGAAGGAGAGAGAGAGAGAGAGACGAAAGAGAGAAGAGAGAGAGAAAGAGAGAGAGAGGAGAGAGGAGAGAGGGAGGGTGGGACAAGGGGAGGGAAAGGGAGGGAGAGGGAGGGAGAGAGGGAGGAGGAAGAGGAGGGCGGAGAGAGAGGGGCGGGAGAGCGAGGAGAGAGAGGGGGAGAGAGATGTAGCGATGGAAGAGAGAGAGAGAGGAGAGGAGAGAGAGCAGAGAGAGAGAGAGAGAGAGGAGAGCGAGAGAGAGAGAGAGCGAAAGAGATGTAAAGAGAAAAAAGAAGACGGAGGGGGGAGAGCGCGAGAGAGCGAAAGAGAGCAAGCGGAGCACGGAGGGGAGAGCGACGAGAGCGAGAGAGACAGAGAGATAGAGATCAAGACGAGCGCTGAATTAGAGAGGCGAAGAGAGCACGAAGAGAGGCAAGAGAGAGCAAGAGACGCGCAGAGCGAGAGAAGAGACAGAGAGCGAGGGAGACTAGAGAGAGAGAGGAAGAGAGAGAGAGAGTGAGGAGAGAGACAGAGGAGAGATCGAGAGAGAGTGAGAGAGAGGAGAGGAGAGAGAGAGAGAGCGAGAGAGAGAGAGAGAGAGAGAGAGAGAGAGAGAGAGAGAGGAGAGTAAGAGATGAGAGAGATAGAGAGTGAGAGAGAGAGAGGAGAGAGTGAGAGAGAGACGCAGCATAGAAGAGAGAGAGAAGAGAGAGAGAGAGTTTGAGAGAGAGCGAGAGTGGATGAGAGAGAGAGAGAGAGAGAGAAGGGAGAGAGAGAGAGAGAGAACGTGAGAGGCGAGAGAGAGAGAGGAGAGAAAGATCGAGAGGAAAGAGAGAGAGAGGAAAGAAGGAGAGAGAGAGAAAGAAAGAAGAGAGAGCTGAGAGAGAGAACAAGAGAAGAGAGAGAGAGAGAAAGCGAGAGAGCACGAGAAAGAGAGAGAGAGCCGACGAGAGCGAGAGAGACAGAGGAGAGAAGACAGAGGAGAGAGACAGAGAGAGAGAGTGAGAGAGAGAGAGCAGAGAAGAGAAGAGTTGAGAGAGAGGAGAGAAGAGAGAGAGAGAGAGAGAGAGTGAGCGAGCTGAGGGGCTTGAGAGAGAGAGAGAGAGAGAGAGAGAGAGTGAGATGGAGAGAGCGAAGTGAGAGAGAGGAGCAGTGGAGAGGAGAGAGAGAGAGCGAGAGAGAGCGAGAGAGAGGCGAGAGAGAGAGAGCGAGAGAGAGCACGAGACAGAGACTGCGAGAGGGAGACAGAGAGAGAGAGACAGGAGAGAGGAGAGACAGAGAGAGAGGAGAAGTGAGAGAGAGATTGAGAGAGAGAGAGGGAGGAGGGAGAGAGGAGCGAGGGAGAGGAGGAGTAGGAGCAGAGAGAGAGGAGAGGAGCGAGAGAGAGGAGAGAGAAGGAGAGGCGCAAGAGAGTGATGTGAGAGAGAGAGAGAGGGGAAGAGAAGAGATCGGAGAGAGACGAGAGCGGAGGAGAGCGGAGAGACAGTAGAGAGAGAGAGAGAGGATGATGAGAGAGAGAGAAAGAGAGAGAGACGGGAGAGATTGAGAAGAAAGAGAGAGAGAGGGGGAGATTAATATAAAAATATTTTTTTATAATATAATATATATATTATATAGTTTATTATATATTATTATTATTTCTAATTATTATTTATTATTTATATATATATATATATTTATTTAGTTTTAATATATATATGTATTTATTATATAATATATTATATATATATATATATATTGTATTTAATTATAGTTTTATATATATATAATACTATAATATATATTTATTTATTTTATTTATTCCCCCAAAATATTTTATATTATTTATATAAAATAATATTATTAATATAATTATATATATATTTTTTTATATTATATATATTATATTACATTTATATATATACATATTATATATTAGATAATACATATTATATTTATAAGACATATATTGATTTAAATACAGTATATATTATTTTGGATGACTATATAGTACTATATACATGAGAGATATATTTATAATTTATATATATTATACATATTATATATATATACATAGTATATATATTATTCATATTATATATAGTACATTTCGATTACATATAGAGAGATTGATAGATACTTTACATTATATATATAGATACAGAGATAGATAGACATATATATAGACATATATAATATTCATTGATATATACATATATTATATAGTATGCAGATTTAGATAGTAATTATATATTGAGACTTATATTTAGACATATATTTTTATACATATAGTTATAGACCATATATTTATAGATACTAGTATATATATTATACATATATAAATATTCATTTATTTATACTTATATATATTTATATACATTTAAGATGATACATATTGTATAATACATATATATAATATTAGATACATATATATGTAGATATATAGATATACATATTATATTACATATATATATATATACATATATATATACATATAATATTATACATATTTGATATACATATATATATTCATATTATATATACATTTATATGTATTCATATATATAATTAATATATATATATCATATATATATGACCATATATATATACATATATATATACATATATATATACAGATATATATCAGATTTATAGACATTATATACATATATAAATCATATATAGTACATATATATACATATATAGAAATACATTCATATATATAATTACAGATATATAACACATACAGAGATATGTATATACATATAGATAATACCTATAAATACATATATATATACATATATATACATAGAGATATATATATATTCAGAGATATATTAAATATGACTTAATATATACATATAGTTTATACATATATATACATATATATACGACATATTTATACTATATATAAATATATGGATATACATTATATATATATATATTACCTATATGTTTATATATAATATATATTATATATATATATACTATAATATATATAAATAAATATATATTATACATAATTACATTTGTGTATATAGATATTTAGAGACTTATATATTGTACATATATATACATATATCTATATACATATTTTAATTTCTTTGGATAATATATATATATACATATATATATATACATATTTATATTTACATATTATATATCATATATATATATACCCATTATATTTATAATAATATATACATATATTTATTTATACATATAGATATCACATATATATAAATATAATATTAATATATATTTACATATATATTTTTACATTGATTATATATAAAATATTATTGGACAATACTTTATATATACAGAATTATATATATACGCATATAATACATATATATACATATAATATATACTTATATAGATACATATATTTATAAATTATATATATATAGACATTTATATACATATTTAATACATATATACATTACATATTAATTTATATACATTTATATATACATTTATACATATTATAAATATTATACATATATATATACAGCATTATACATATATATATACATATATACATATATATATACAGATATATATTTTCATATTTATACTATATTTATATACATATTAGATATACTTATATATCAGACATATTATATATATATACATATACATATAGTATATATACATATACATATTATATACATAGACTTATTATCATAATATATTAATATGCCAGATTTTATATATGCATATATATTATATATAATATGCAATATATATATGCATATATTATATATATATGCATATATTTATATATGCATTTATATATATAAATGCATATATATATATATATGCATATATTATATATATATATATTATATATTATATGCATATATTTATATATATGGGGGGATATGGTGGGATGTTCATTTATATTATATATATGCTTATATATATATATTATGCATATATATATATATGCATATGAATAATTTATATAATGCAAATTTATATTGCCTTATATATATATAGGCATATTGATATATATATAAGCATATAAATATATATATAGCATTATATATTTATATGCAATATATATAGATGCGTATATATATATAGGCATATATATAGATATGCATATATATAGATATTTGCATATATTTATTTATGCATATATATATATATATGCATATATATATATATAGGCATATCTATATATATATATGCATAATATTATATATGAGATATATTATTTATATGCATATTTTATATATATATGCATATATTATATTTTATGCTTATATATATATATGCATATATATATATATATATATATATATATATATATATCATATATTATATATATATATATGCTTATGTATATACTATATATGCATATTTATAATATATTATTTATATCTATATATATATATATATATATATATATTATATATATGCATATATAATATATATATGCATATATATACATATATGCATATATATATCTATATGCACTATATATATATCTATATATATGCATCTATATATATATATATATGCATATATATGATATATATGCATGTTTATATATATTTGCATATATATATTGGCATATATAGTATATTTATGCATATATATATTTATATATATATAGAAGAGGCATGTATATTTATATATCATGCATTATTATGAAGCATATATATATTATTTATATATATATATAATGCATATATATTTTATATATATATATTTATTTTGCATCCTATATATATTATATATTTATTAGATATATGCAAATTATATATTAAAGATATCTATATGCATATATGTATATGTTATTATATTTATATATTTATATTTATGCATATATTTATTATATATATGCATATAGATAGATATATATTTGGCATATATATATATATATATATATATATGCATATATATATATAGTATATTTATATATGCATATATATATATATATATATATGTCATATTATATATATTATATATGCATATATATATATATATATGCATAGTTATATATATATATATATGCATATATATATATATTATATATGCTATTATATATATATATATGCATTAGATATATATATATGCATATAGGATATATATATATGCATATATATATATCATAAATAAAATAATATTTATATTATATATATATTTATTATAGATATATATATTAGGCATATATAGTTATATAGATATTTGCATAGATAGATATATATTTGATCTATTAGTATATATATAATATGATATATTTATATATATATATATAAATAATATATATATATGGCATTTTATATATATATATATTTGCATATATATATATATATATGCATATATATATTTATATAGATGCATTTATATAATATATATATATAGCATAGATATATATTATAATTGCGTTTTTATATATATATATATATTCTATAGATTATATATATATATTTGTAAGATATATATATATTTAGATTATATGCTACTATATAGATAGTATATATTTATTTATATATATATATATAGAGATATGCATATATACGATTATATATATTAATATATATATGTATTTATCTATATATATATATATATATGCCTATATGATGATAGAGAAACTATGTTATGCTATATATATATATTGTATATATATATTTAAGATATAAATATGCATATATATATATGTATTATATAATTTATGCTTATATAGATATTTATATAGATATATAGGAATATATAGTTTATGCAGATGATTATATTTATATATATAGATATATTGCATATTAATATATATATGCAAATATATATATATATGATATGCATTAATAATTTATGATAATATATATATATGCATTATATTGATTTATTATTTATGGCTATATAAGTATTTATATATATATTATAGAATGCATATATATATCTAGATATATATATATATAGATGCATATATAGTATATCTATAGATAGTTATATATATATATATGATATATATTTATTTGATATAGTTAATTTATATTATATATTGTTATATATTTGTTGATGCATAGTATATATATAGAGCATATAATATAAGAATGTTGTCTAATTCTTATATTTGTAACTCTGTTTGTTGTTTTCGTTGTTATATTAATATATGATATAGTTAGATGCATATATATCTTATCGATATATACTATTTTATGCAGGATTATGATATTTATAAATATAATATATGGTCTTATATATTTATATATATATTATATATGCATATAGATATATATATATATATGCAGTTATATTATTGATATATGCATCTATATATATATATATAAGTATATATATATATTTTATGGAAGTATTGTTATTGTATATATATATATATGCATATATTTATATATATGCATATATATATTTTTATATGATAAATATATATATATATATGGCAGATATATATATATTATATGTCATTATATATATCTATATATTATTGATCTGTAGAGATATGTTATGCTTATATATATATATATTATATATTATAGGTGATATTTATATGATGCATATATAATATATATATTTATGATATAAATATATATATATTATATTATATATATATGCATATATATATATATGCGCATATATTTATATATTATTGATAGTTATTTTTATATATTATATTTAAATATGAAGTATTATATATATTTATGACATGTATAGTATATATATTATATATGGGCTATATATATATATGCATTATATATATTATAGATAATAATATATATGCATTTATTGACGTTAATAATATATGCATATATATATATATTATAGATATGCATATTATATATTTATGCATATATATATATATAGATATATATATATATATATATATATATATATATATGCATAATATATTTGATATAAGATATAGTATTATATATTAGATATATATATTTATATGCATATTATAGAGATAGGCATATAGATATATATAGATATATATATTTATATATATATATATATATATGCATATATTTATATATATTTTGAGTTATAGATATATTTATATGCTGTTATTTATATATATTTGTACGCATATTATATATTTAAATATAGAGATATATGCATATATATATATATATCTAGATATATGCATATATATTTTTATTGAGATTTGCGATATAGTTATAGATTGCTATTTACAGTATATTTATATATATATCGATTATATTATATATTTATATATGAATAGATATAATATATATATGCATATATTGATAGATATATGCAGATATTAAGATATATATGGGCATATATATTATATATGCATATATATAGTTATGATGCTATATATATATATTTATATATGATATATATATATATGCTTATATTGTATATATATGCATATTACTATATTTATATAGGCATTTATATATCTTATATATGTATTTATTCTACATTATATTATATATATTTTATATATATATATAGATATATATGTATATTAATATGCATATATATATATATATATATATATAGATACATTTTATATTAGATTTATATAATATATTTATATTGAGATATATATATATATTTAGATAATATATATTATACTCACACACTACACACACACACACACACACACACACACAACATCTTTATATATAGTTTTATAGATATATTTATATTTTTTTATATATATATATATAGATTTACATAGTTATGAAATAAAATATATATATCTTTAGATATAGATAATATATTATATATATATATGATATATATAGATATACTATATATCCTATATATAGATTTATAATATTTAACATATATCTTCATATATACTATTTTTATATATATATATTTTTATAATTTAATATATGTTTTTTATATATCTGTGGATTTATATGTACATACAAATATATATATATATATATTATATTTATTTATATATATATTTATTTATACTATATATATAGTATTATATATATATTATATTTATATATATTCTTATTGATATATAGATCACTGATACATATATGATTTTAATATATATATATTCATATATTTTTTATATATATATTTATAATGTTGATAATGATATAGATATATATGTATTTGATGTATAAACTATTTATATATATAATAAAAATTATATATACTATATAGATAGATATTGAGATTATATAATTTATATAAATACATAGATATATGAATTTATTTAAATAAATAAATTAATAGATTATATATATTGAATATATATATTATATATATATAGATATATATTTACATATATATATATCAATATAATGAGATATATAAAAAATATAGAATATATAAATATTTAGATGTATGCATATGTATATATATTATTATATATTTATCTAAAATATTTATATTATTTAATTTTAATTTTAAATTTATTTGTATTTTAAAATTTTATTTTAAATATTAAAATTTAATTTTATTATATATATAATATAATATTTATTTATTTTTATTTATATATATATCATTTTAATACGTTCCTAATGCAAGGACCATTATCCTTTGAAATATTGAAATTCATTTATTCCACAATTCAAAGAGAGAGAGAGAGAGAGAGAGAGAGAGAGAGAGAGAGAGAGAGAGAGAGAGAGAGAGAGAGAGAGAGAGAGAGAGAGAGAGAGAGAGAGAGAGAGAAAGAAAGAAAGAGAGAGAGAGACGCGGACAAAGAAGAGCGAGGGAAAGACGAAGACAGACAGACAAGACAGATAGACATAAACAGACGGAGCGAGAAAGAGATATAGTCTACGAATATAGTATGGACTATCTGCCTATCCGTCTCCCTATCCGTCTCCCTATCCGTC
>NW_028234427.1:26718852-26728852 GCF_977035675.1 Penaeus japonicus | reverse complement strand
TAGATACAATATTACTACGTTATATATATATGGTTTATTACTATAGATATGTATGTATTATATATATCTGATATGTAATTATATAACATAACTACAACAATATATCTATACAGAAAATATCTCTAATATATTATTATATATATATTACTATAATATATATAGTATTATATTATTTAGATATACAACAAATATAGAATAAATATTATATATAATATATCATATTATATATTATGTTAATATATATACATCAATATAAAATAAAAATACATACATATAAGATATATATAGAATTTATATCTATTATATATATATATACATATATAAAGAAAATAACCTTATATAACAAAAATACATATTTACTATATAAGATAATAATTTTTATATATGTCTATATTTGACAGATATAATAATTCATATATTTATCATCATATAAATATTATACATATATAATATATATATATATATATATTATATAGATATATTATATAGTGCTGTGAATCTATTTATAATACACACACTACACACATCATATATATAATCTGACTATATATATACATATAGTACATATATATATAAATACACCTATAATACATATAATTTATATATATTATACAATTATGATATATATATAATATAGATATATAAAATACACACAGACACACACATACACTACCACACACACTCATACCACACACACTTATAATCATATACTATATAGTAATATATATATAACTATATATATATATCTATAATATATATATATATAATATAATATATAGATACTATGTATATTATATCTATATTTATTTATCAAATAATAAAATACATATATATATTTAATATACCAATATAAATATATAAATATATAATATCATATATATAAGAAACATCAAAATATATTATAATATATATATATATAGATATATATTTATCATAATATAGATCTCTATATATATATATACATATACTAATATTATATATATACATAAAACCTAGAACACTATATAAAATATATATACTATTACTTTTAAATATATGTATGTATTATATGTACATACACATATATATAATATATATATATATATAGATATATATAATATATAAATATTAAATATAACCAATTGATATATATATACATTTACAATATCATATTATAAATATATATATATATACATATATATATAATATATATCTAGAATATTAACTAGTATAAATATAATATTGTAATAATATGTAAATATATATTTATACTATAATAAAATTTAAATCTACTCTATCTATATATTAAATATATACATCAATACATAGAATCTATGAATATATACATAAATAAAGAAATAAATATATATATATATATAATATAATATAAATATATATATATATATATAAATTATATATACATATATATATAAAAATATAAAAGATATCTATTATAAATACATATATATAAAATACATATTCTATATGTATATAATGAATTATATATAATATATATATAGTGAATTATCTTATATATAGATAAATTAAATATTATATGTAGTTATAATCATATATAAATAAAAAAATAAATAGATATTATATATACTATATATATATATATATTAAAACACATATATATATATTACTTGTATGTATTGATAAGTACAACATATTAAATAGATATATATATATATATATATATAAATAAATATATATAAATATATCTATATATATATGTAAGTATATATATATATGTATATATATGCGTATTTATATAAATAATAATATATGTATATATATACTTATATATATATTATAAAAAATAATTCGATATATATAATATATATATATCTATAATACATACCTAATAAATAAATCGAATAATCAAATATAACCATACAATCTGTATAACTATACTAATATATGTATGTATTAATAGATATTTGTCATGTATTAAATATCCATACAAATATACTATATAAAAAATACTTATACAATATATATATATATATAATACAACTTTATATAAAATATATAACATATATATATCTACAATATATAAATATATATTCATCTATATATATATAATATATATATATAGTATACTATATATATATTTATATAAATAGAGATAATTATCACTATCTAATATCTATATATCATATAAAAATATATATATATATATATATATATATATAATATATAAATGTATGTAATATATCTACATAAAATAAATATATTGAAGATATAATATATTATATAATATATATAAATATATATATATATATTATATATATTATAATATATAATATAGATATAAATAGATATATCTATATAACATTCAATATATATCATAAAATAAAACTCTATAAATAATACTAAGATATATATCATAATAGTACATAAAATATGATAATACAGACTTATATATATATAATATATATATATAGTTTATATATATATAATATATTATATATATATATATATTATATAGTATAATATAATAAATATATATACTA
Organism: Penaeus japonicus; assembly: GCF_977035675.1. Lineage (NCBI taxonomy): Eukaryota > Metazoa > Arthropoda > Malacostraca > Decapoda > Penaeidae > Penaeus > Penaeus japonicus. Next base: position 26,726,354 of record NW_028234427.1, on the reverse strand, counting down.
TATATAATATATAAATAATACAGTTTTACTATCAGAATATATATACGATATATTATATATACTATATATATATATATGATTATTATATATATATATAACAATAATATATATAATATATATATTAAATATATAATTATCAGTTATAATATATATATATATATATATATCAACAGTCTACTGTATATCAATTTTATACACACAGATGTTTTTGATCATGAACTAATCTTTATAAGAGACAACAATTTAACCATAATTTAAACACATCAACAGGGTTTTACATAATCTAAACATCTTTTAGAGAATTTAGCTAGAGAAATAAATCATATAAATAAAACTGACTGAACTAAGTCGAAAAGATATTAAAATAATATCTTATAAGTTGAATAAAAAAAAAAATGTTTGATGTTTTAAAATGTTTTTACAGCTAAATAATATATAACTGATATCCCTCCATCTACAATAATTTCTCAAACACATTCCAGAGACTTTAATTACAATGTGATCTGATATTAATCATAATCAATATGTTCTTTACGATCTAGAATACCATTTCATCAAATTTTTTCTAAATAACATTTTATTTCCATTTATTCGCTTTAAAACTCTCATCTAAAATGAGGGTAATTTGGAGCTGCGCAGCCGCGCAAGTTCATACTAACAAGGTTTTTTTTCTAATGCGTATCAAAGACTGTCTCAGAGTATGTTCTAAATGCCCTATGTGAGTAGTATGGTCACATATTAGGAAACATCTCTTCTGGTTGGAAAAACAGGAGGGTCAGGGCACAATGCATTATCTTTTTTTTTTTTTACAATATTGGGATATACATATTAGGTTATTGATTGACTTTATGTGTATTGTGATGTACTGATATAACGGTAATTCCTTCATATGTGATTGCCATGGTGGAAAGATAGCATTAAAAAGTACTGTTGCGTAGGCAGTGGAAAGATTTTTTTTTCTACATTGTGATAACACCAAAAGCATAAAAAATACACACTTATTTGTGCAAATTGAGTTTATTATAATAAAAAATGTCCCAAACCAATTATCATTCCAAATAATTGTTAAGGATAAATATATTCCCATAACACTAAAGGTCCTTAATCTTACAATATATGTGAAAAGACAACAACACAACCACCATTACATACTACTCACATAGATTAACCCCATTAAAACCCAAGTAGTTTTGGATATTGTGCTTACAGGACAAGAAATATGCATAATACGATATCAAGGCATGCAATGGCATTAACCCATTAGCAGCAGATGGCATGATTTGCTGCAAAGGCAGAGTCGGTCATAGACGCAGATGGCAATTATTAATATTGGTAAACCCATTTAGGAAATCACTGTGCCAGACAATTGTAACTCCATGCCATATATACACAGTATTATATATAATATAACCCTCCCTACTGCACAAATTATTTACTATGCATACTCGCGACCCAATGGGAATAAATAAATTCAAATTTTTATAGATTTGTCCTCAAATGATGCAAGCAACAACCTGAATTAACCACAACAATGACCTTCCCACAAACATTAACAGTAAACAAGGACTCACCCCATCCTTATATATCTTATATTTAATACTAAAAATTCATACACCTACATAAACAAAACCTCCTCTCTTATACATCCTTACACATATATACTAATACCCTATATTATTTAAACTCCTTTCTCATACGCCCTTGTACTTTATTCCAATAACATCATTCACCTCTTGAGGTGCGCTCTATAAGTCGAGTTGCGGTTTATCATTCGAAAATATGAAAATGATTCACCTATGTGTGTTTTACATGCCATATATATATTATTATATTATTTTAGATATTTGTATGAAGATATACCAACATTTGCAGCATCTCCGAAAAGACTTACTCTGCATAACAACAACCTTCATGTGAACTATTTGTGAATATGTTACCCCACTATGGCCTTAATCCATCATAAACTTTTTAAAATATCAAATCAGAAAAATTACAGAAAATAGTTTGTGCTGTATACTTGGATCAAACTACACTTCATATGGACCACATGTTTTTTAAAATTCAAATAAGAACATCTCCCAAACTACAAGGCGCAGAGAAAGTTATTGCACACACATTAGACAAGAATTGCAAATAATCATATCGCAACTATATCATGAAACAATTTACCAAATCTTACCTACTTCTTTACTCTTTTCCAGTATTTCCTTTTCAGCATCATGGACAGAAATGCTAAAATCTGTCAACCAAAATGTAAAACAACCAGATACATGTCAACTGTACCTAATAGAACTTAAATATACTTTAATAATCATGCTATAAAGTGACAGTTTTTATCTATTTAACAATAAATTTTTTATTTTTTTAGAACTACTATTATGATCTATTATGCTCTCACTCTTTCTCATTCACTCACTTTCCTCATCTCATGCTCTTATGCTTTCATGCTCATGCTCTTCCTCCTAAAACTAGGAGCAAGAAATGGCAGCATCCACCATCCTTGTTAAAAGTGTTATATCTGGACAAGGAACACTGAGACAAGCCTTACTCAGTGATTCCTTTCACCACAAATTCATAGAAACTACAACCTGTTATCTTCTCTTAGGAGATGTTTAGAAAGTACATATAAATATCAAAATTTATGACATAAAACTATACTTAGATATGTACTTGTTTAAAACTGGGATATATAGACTATATATAGGTGCCTTAACTTATTGTGGACGGGTGTCATGACATACATGACGCAGTAGCTTTCTGACTTGAAAGACATGGGGTGACACAACACTATGACATATCTACTAACATTTGCGGGGATTCTAGTGTGGCATTCACTGTGCCTATTTTATTGTGGTCTACTGCAAATAAGATGTGTTGATGATAATCACAGCAGCATAATTAATATAATTATCCATCACATATTAAGCAAACCTAAACCTCACATAAACCTAGATGGCACCACTTTATGACTATCACCATAGAGGAAAAGAGCCTTGAATGCACCCATTCACATTCCTCTAGCAACAATTATCTTTTAAGGAAGCGTTGGACAAAAGCAAGTACCGATCCTACTTAGCTCTAAAGTACTGCCGATGAACGCTGTACAGGCAGAACAAGAAGAGGAAGGTGACTCAAACCATGCCCGGTATCTAAAATGTGCCCCTGTGCCAGTAGGGATGTCTCTTACTCTGGCACTCACAGTCATAAGCACAGGTTTCCTTCCTCTTCCTTACATATTTATGTTATCTTCATGTTGATAATTATATGTTTCGTATTCATTCTTGACAGTACACGAATATGAAAAAATAAAGTTGTATTTTTGTCCTACTTCTATCACATTGAGTATAAAGAAAACAATTAGCTGATATGGATCCTATACTATAACTTTAGTCAACTCCAGTATTGATAGAGCCTGTCATCAGACCCATATAAGTCTCTAAACAAAATAAAAAACATAAAATTGGCACTAGTTTTACAATGAGGGACTGAAAGAAAGTAGGAAAAGTCAAAGTATGTTGTGTGAAGCTGCCTCGCTCTGAAATAAAACCCATCCTGGTGATTGGGCAAGCAAATCTATCCCCTGTCCGCAGTGGGTTCATATTCCAATTGCAAAGAACATAAGCTTACTTACATTAACAAAAAGCACACAATTTTGCCCCATACCCAAGTAATAATAATCACTAACATCACACATTAAAAATCAGTAAGTCATCCAATAATCATTTCCTCTCAATGAAATTAACAAGCTTTTGATGCCACTCCAAAAGGGTAAGCTTACATGAAACTGACAGACATTATTAGCTGCAACCCTCAAGGTTTTCTAATCAATAAAGTCACAGCTATTCTAATATTTAGACCATGTATATGTATACTAAGAATCACAAAGGTTCAAGTAACTTTCTCCATATTTCTCTTCTCTAAAGGACCTTTATCCTAAAGAATATACAAAATTCTCCATATCATTTATAAATTCCATCTTTGGCAATACCACAGGCATTATTAGCTGCAACCCTCAAGGTATTCTAATCAATAAAGTCACAGCTATTCTAATATTCAGACCATGCATATATACTAAGAATCATGAAGGTTCAAGTAATTTTCTCTATATTTTCTTTTCTCTAAAGGACCCTTACCCTAAAGAATATTCAAAATTCTCTATATCATTTATAAATTTCATCTTTGGCAAATGTAATACTTTATTGGCAAGGACAAGACAGATAATAGAATAATGACAATGCCATCATTAATACAATTCACAATCCTTTATCTAAAACCCTTGGGGCCAGCTGTGTTTCGAATTTCAGAATTTTTTTATTTTCAGAATGAAGGTGGCACTCCCAGTGGGGTCTAGACATCACCCCATAATTAAACATTAAGGCTGCAGCAAAAACAAATGATTATTTGCTCTAAGTGGGATAAATAAAGACTTCTGTTACCCACAGGAATATCTAAAGCTCTTTTTGACATTTTCAGTGAAATTACCCCATAAACGACGGGGGAGGTTTGACTTTCATCAGTCTAATGGCCATATGGAAAGCCATGACAAAATATCTCATCCCTGGTAGCAGGTACTGCTACCAGGGATGCTACTGCTACAAAATAAAAACAAACAAAATATTAGTAAACAGTACACACATGCAAACACTACAAATGCTGAGACACATCTGATACCTGTTACTCTGGCTGTCAGTGCTGGGTCACACCACCATGTGGTGAGTGGGTTTGGAAATGGAGCATCTTTGTTCACCAATCAATCCTGTTATCTAGAGATGACTGACACTCCACACTCCAGAAAAAAAACTTTGGATTTCAGAACTTTTCGGATAAATAAATGTGGACCTGTAATGGTCTGGAACATTTGCAAAACAAATACAGTTACTGTTATATTTGAAAGTGAAAAAAACTATTACAAAAGAATATAAAGAAAAAAGCTATAGACTTCCAGAGAATTTTTAAAAATACAAACAAATAGTATTAACTTTGTAAAAATAACAATTATACATTATCTAAAAAATAGTTTTTATAACAGTTATAGTGCACTCAGAATTATTTTCTGTTTACATCTTAATGCTTCATTTATACTGGAAAGAGACAATTGCATGATATAAAGAAACAACTTACACTAAGGCACTATTTTGTCTTATACTCTTTCTTGTTGGATGGACTCCATATATTTTACACGAGAGGTAAGTTTCTGATCTATTTATCCTAGCTTAATATATCTTGGGTGGAGGGAGAGAATGGATAGACCAAGAAGTGAGTCAGTCAAGAATGTCCTGTTATCCACTACTCTTAGCTATTTCCAATGTTTGGTGTCACAAAAAGAAATTTCCATTTTTCATCTCTGTTTTTGTCCATTTCATTTCCTTTCTAATCAAACATCTTGTGTCCATCACTTCAACCTCAGACTGCAACACAATAAATATCCCTTCTGTGTGCATAAAATCTAATTTAACCTACGAAATCACATTTCTCAACACTCAAAATAATGTAACTGTAAAAGGCACCCCTTTAAGTTAACCAACAAAATAAGAGCTTAAATGTCACCATATCTTTCTTTACACAGCGGAATTATTTGAATCATGAAAAGAGAGACCCATCTGTGAAAAAAAACAGTTATAAAAGATGAAAAATCTCTTTTGGCTTTGAGTTTACAAGATATTTGTACTTTTGTTTTTGTATTACTGTAAAGTAGCACTAGTGTACAGGCAACATAACTGACAGCTGGAAAAAAGAGTATAAATGAGATAGTTTCCAAAACGGTTGTTCAGCAAGATATAAATATATATATATCTATATATATATATATATATATATAGTATGATATATATATATTATATTACTAAATATATATCCTATATATTAATACCGTTTGCATATTATGTATAATATATATATATATATATTAAAAATAATATATATAATATAAAAAATATATTATAATATATATATATATATATATATATATATACATATATATCAATATATATATATATATATTATAAATATATATATATTATATATTATATAAATGTAATAAAAGATTAATATATATACATAATTATAATATAATATACAAACATATATATAAAATATGCAATGTTCATATATGTAATATATAAATCAACTATTGATATATAATACTATATATAAATATATATATAGAGAGCATATCTATATATAACTATATTCAACAATCTCAATAGAATATATAATATATATCTACAATCCCACTACTACTTATATATATTATATGTATATAAGTATGTGTAGATATATATATATTATATAGTATGTCTGAATTAATCGAAATAATTACTTTCTTTAAGAGAATTATTTACAGAAACAATATTTAATATATATATAGATATTTATAATAGACAATACATAGACATTTACATAATTCATAACTTATTCATAACTTATACAATACAATTACATAACTGCTATATCAATATTCAACTATCAACCTACTAACTTAAACCTCTCTCACTCTCCACAGCAAAATCACACACACTCACACTCTCACAACATCTAAACATCAACACATCTTTTATTAGTTTCTATTGTGTCAAACATCCATTAGACTGATATATATAAACATTATCAATATATATATAGAATATACTAGAATATATATATATATATATCATCTTTTTTATCGTTTATTTGTAGTAATATATAAACATAATAGTTATTTATATATTGTGTATAGATATATATAGTATAAGATATATAGATCTGTAAATAGAAATATATAATATATATATATAATATAGATATATATATCATTGTATATATGTATGTATATATAATCAGCATATAAGATTCAGATAAATATGTATGCATATTGATATTATAATATAATATAATTTAGAGATATATATATGTAACTTTATATTTATAATGTACTGAACTGTATTTTATATATATATATATATAGAATTTCTATATATATAATTATTCTCTGTATACTTATATATGTCTATGTTATTATGTCCTATATATATATATGTATATGAATACTCTATGTTATATATATAATATAGATCTATGATATCATAAGAATGTTGTAATATATATTGATGTATTTATACATATATAATGTATTGTATTGTATATAGAAATATGTATACTTATTGTATCAGTATAGATCAATGTCAATACAGCATATATTCTTCTAGTATATTATATATGTAGTACTTCATTTATACCTTCTTATATACTCATAATATCTGTAATATATGCACATATTATAATGTGATAGTTATTCTTGTATATAACTCTAATAAGTTATACATACATAAATACATATATAATATATTATAATTATTTGATATATATATATTATAATATATATATATATATATATATGTATATACATATTATATATGTATATATTACTATATGTATTATATGCACATATGTATAATAAAATTAATATATCTCTTAATAGATATATAAAATTACAATTAATATATAGTTAATATATGTACATATGA
>NW_028234427.1:26703852-26713852 GCF_977035675.1 Penaeus japonicus | reverse complement strand
ATAATATTATATTATAAATATATAATATTATATGTATTGTTGTTTGTATATATACTTTATAATATCTCCCCAACACACACACACACACACCACATATATATTATATATATAAATAATATATATAATTATATAGATTTAATATATATATTTATAATATATAATATATATATATAAATATATATATATATTACATTATATATAAGAGATAGATTTATAGATTAAATATATAAACATAATATATTTATATAGATATGTGTGTGTGTGTGTGATAGATATAAATATATCTTATATATATTATCTATATAATTATAATATATATCTAATATATATATAGATATATTTATATATATATATATATATATATATATTATATACACACACACACCCTCACATTATATCTATATAATATATAAATATATATATATAAATATATATTAAAATATATATATCTATTATATATATATAAATATATATATCAATATTTCTATATATACATAATAATTTATAGTATATATATTAATAATATATATATATATATATATCAAACATATATACATGTAATAATATAATATATATCTATTTAATATATATATATATATATATATAATATATAATATATAATATATAAGATATATTTAATATCCCATACATACACACATATATATATATATATATATAATATAAATTATATATATATATATTATATATATATATATAACAAAACCAAATACATGCATAAACAAATACATATATAAATACATATATATACATTTACACATAGATATATAAAGATATATACATATATATGCATATATATGCATATATGCAAATATAGATATAAAGACATATCTATCTATCGATCTTATCGATCTACTATCATTTAATCTATCTATACTTACTATCTATATTTCTTTATATCTATCTTTCTATATATATATATATATATAGGTAGATATGGATAGATAAATAGATAGATACATACTTATATATATGTTATATACATATATATAAATATATAAATATATATAAATATATATATAAACAAAAATATATCTATAAATAATATAATATAATATTCTATATAGAAAAATCTATATATATATATTATATATATATATATCTATATATTTATGGTATATATATATACATATATACATCATCCATTCAAACAAACTATCTATATCTAACTCTAAAAATCCCAAATCTAACAACACCATACCTAAATACATAATATTTCTCAATATCATTTTTACATAAATTTAACTCTATTTTTAATATCTAAATATATCATCTATATACTATATTTAATATTAAATAAATATATAATAAATAATACATAATAGATATACATATTATATCTATATATATATATAATATAATATATATATCTATATATTATCTATATAACTATATATATCTAATTTTAATAACAAAAATATAAATACCTAAAATATATATATAATGTTACTCACAATGTTAATAGATGCCAATTATATAGGTCAGCTGGAATTGCCTAATGTAAATTTTTAAACTTCTCCCTAAGGTTTATTGGCCTGGTGGTGGAATAAAACATAGCTGAAGTGACTACAACTAATATATATATATATATATATATATATATATAATAATAAATATTATATTATCTCTATAATCATATAAATAATAAATATATTATACACACATATATAATCTATAAAATATATTAATATTAATAAATATATATATATAATATATAATATATTATTTATATCACACATATAATTTCTATTATATATAAATATATATATCTATTATCTATATATATATTTATATATTATATATATATATATATAATTATCTATATATATATAAATATATATAAATAGATTGAATATTATATATATATATATATTATTTATATTATATATGTAGAGGAGAATTTGACATAATATAGAAATATAAAAGATCGACTATATAAAATCGTAGAATGAGAAATTAAAAATAGATTATATCAGTATAAAGGCTAATATAGATACATCGACAATATATGTACTATAGGAGTCTATTAAGAATAACAGTATATATAAGTATATAAAAGAGAGAACAGAATACTCTTAATTGATCTTCACTAAATCAAGTTAATATAATATTAAATTAAATATAATATAAAATATCTAATAATATCATCATTAAATCAAATATATAAAAGATAGTTTTTTACAAATTATACACAATCAATTCAAGGGGAGGGGTACGGTAGTATAATTATCGAACTTCCTAACTAACATAATCATAATTCAAATAAATACAACTATACACTCGTATATAACCTATAAAGTATTAATACATCACCACATCACCTATACAACATCTAACACACACCAACTTCCACAACATAAACTACCAATACACACACACATCAACATCACCACACACACATTCCCACACACACACCACACCAACACACAAAACCTACCATCACCACACACAACCTCAACAAAACACACACCCCCAAACTCACTCACACACTCACACATACCCAACACACAACAACAACACACCAAAATCCACCACACACACCCACAACAACAACACCCACACAACCCACACACACACACACCCACAACAACCACAACCTCACAGACGGCAACCACAACACACCAACACACCACACACACTACACACAACTCAAACCAAACACATAACACACCCCCTAAAACACACACACCACCACACCCACTACACACTACCCACACAACCCAACAACTACAACCCACACCCAACCCCACACCACACCCACACACAACCCCAACACCACCCCCCAACCCCGACACTAATACCACCACATACACACACAAAACCCAACACCACCCCTCACAACCAACCAATCCCCACCACAACCACCACGATCACACCCACACACACCAACCTCCCCCCCACTCCTTACCCCCCACCCCACCCCCACACACCCCCCCCCCCCCCCCCACCACACCCACCACAACACCAATCACACACACACCAACACACACACACACCCACACAACACACTACCAACCACAACATAACACACACACAATCTATCCACACAACCCACAAACCCTCACACACACCACAACACCACCCCACACAACCTCACACTCCACACACTAACACACACATCCCTACACACACACCAACCACACTACACAAACAACACGAAACAACACACCACACTAAACCATATATATAGAAACTATCTATTATATCATATCTAATCTATACTATCAATCTATATAATAATTATAATACTATATCATAATAGAATTTACATCTATATCTCCGCTCTCGTCTCGCCGCGCGCGCGCGCGCGTCGGGGGGGGGGAGCGGGGGGAGATATATATAAATATATACTAGAGATACATAGATACGATAGATAGATAGCATACTTATATACTATGATTATATACATCATAATATATTCTATACTATACAACATACTATATATATAATATATATATATATAATATACTCATATATATAAACGTACTAATATATATAACAAACTACATTATGATAAATATAATATAAATAAATATAATATAATATATAATATATAAATCAATACATAATCGTGATATCTATATACATAAAACTAATATACTACACACTCCAAAAAACATCATGCTATATATCTAACTAAACACACTTAAACACATTACTATCTAAACACACACACAAAAAGCATACACAAACAAACACACCTCACAACACCGCCTACCTAACCAAAACACAGCACACCTACTGACACACTCACACACAACACAGTCACAAGACACACACACAACACCCACCACACACAGCACACAGCACTCCCACCTCTCACCCCACCCTCACCACATACCCGTCAACCTCCAGACCCTCACACACAAAAAACACACACTAACTCATTACTAACGCTACACTCACACACTCACACAAACTCTCACACTACACTCACACACACCACAAACTCATACCACCACACACCACTCCACACACCCACACACCACCACTCACCTCAACCACCACATCACAACACACATTCCCACATCACCCACCACAACCCTCCCACACCCACACACACACAACACACACACCCCACAACCACACAACCAAAAACCACAACCACTACCACACACACAACATCCACACCAACCCAAACACACACACACACACACACATCCAAACCACAACACAATAACACCATCATTACTCCATCACACCCACATCACTCCCTCACAACTACAACTAAACCTCCAAAACACACCACACACACACCACACGTTCACATCACATCCACAACACAATCATAATCACTATTCACACCACACTACACCTCACACAACACAACACATACACACACACCCCTATAACAACATCTACACCATATCTACTTCTCCCTCCACCTCTACTCACTCACACTTAACACTTAACTAAATTATATCAAATTATATAACTCTAAATACCCCACAACACTCTCTTAACAACTAATTCATGCAAACTACTAAACACCCACACTACTAACCACTACAACAAACTCTCTCCAAATCTAAAACCTAACCTATCTACACTCACAAATAACTATAACACACTACATCACCCCTCAACTCTCTTCTCCAACGACTACTTCACACTCACTATCAACTCCTCTCACTCACCTCCAACTCAACCACCCAAACACACATTCCTATCTATAACCCACCATCACACAAACCAACACACCTCACCCTCACCCCTTACATCATCTACCCACACTACACAACACATCACACATACACTACAACACACTTCACTTATAAATACTCAAACTTCTCTCACACACACAAACTCAAATCAATATATAAAACACTCCTAACAATTCTCTCTCACTACCACTCACAATAAAACACACCAATACAAACACACACAATAAACACATAACCCCCTAAAAAAGATTAATACTCACACACACAAACATCCACCATTCCCTACCCATCAAACAAACACAGCGCGTTGATTATGGAGAGCTATTATCCATCTACATTAATTGCACTTTCCCTTAATCTATAAAATCAAATCTAGTGGAAAATTATTGTTTTATAATGGTAACTACTATCTTGCCATCAAATAGATATATTACACTTATAGTAATAAAGAAACTGTGTGCCATTCTTCACTATCATCAATCACATCTTGACAAGTAAGTAATAATAAAAGTAGTAACTACACATTTGAATAAAAAAGAATATTTAAAACTATCTGTACCTGTTTCCAACTCTCCTGACCACTTGCTCCAACCACTCCTTATCCATGTCTCTGATATTGACAAACAGTAACTCCAGACAGCCCTTAAAGTGTAATTTTGTAAGTTCTCCCGGCATCACTTCAACAGGAATCACTAGGCTCAGTCGTATTAGACGGACAGACCTCCAGATCCTCTTCAAGCTGTTACTGAAGCATGCAAGAGCTTTTGGGGTTGACACACGTGCACGGATGTTCTTCAGCTTGAAGCAGTAGGCCAGGACTTCCTGACCTTCTTCCTGTTCTCCAAGACTACCTGTGAAATTGATGAGATGACCCCATGGATACAGGGTCCTCAGGAAGTGATCTGATGGCATGTCACTGGCATACTCATTGTGCCGCCAGAAATGCATCTCAACCAGAATTGGGTGATGCTTGTTGTGCCGAGTGTATATTTTGGACTTCAGACTCTCCATGGTGCTCAGAAAGTATTTAATGTTATATGGCTCCACATCACAAGGTATTTCAATCTTTAGGTTCTGAAGTGAGACTGATGTTCTAATTAACAGGTTCAGACCAGAAACTACTTGTTTTGCATTCAGTTCCCAGTCTTGTTGAGGCAACTGGTCTTTAGCAATGCCCACACAAATTGATGGGTTATATAGTGATTCAACAATTATGTTCCACCAGTAATTGAAGTTGTAACTTTCCACCTCTGCCACACTAAACAACCTGGATAGGTGTGGATAATTGGTTCCAAGAATATCTGGTTTCTGTTGACTATAAATTGCAAGGTGACCAGTAAGATACTTTAGAACTTCTTGGTGATGCCTCCAGTTGCTGTATCCAATGTCTTCTTCTATATCTTTAAGGGTTTTTTTTTTCTTTTTGACTTGATCAGCCAAGAATCTTGCTGCAAGGTACTCCATCTGGGTCTTGTGTAGGAATTCATACACTAGATCTTGATCATTTTCATCCAAATGACACATGAGAAAGGCAGACATGAGTTCAGTAATATCAATTCTTCTGGTTTTACATTCCCTTTCAAGAGCAGAATATATATCTTTATCGACTAGATGCTTTGCATTTCTAAGCATATCCCATGCTTTCTGCCCAAGTAAGAGGATGAGTTCATCAAGAAGATAGTAAAGTTTGCTAACAGAGCAACATTTACTACACAAACGCTCAGCTAATTTTTTCTTCAACAAGCTGAAGAGTTCCTGGTATAACCTAGTGGCAGTAGTAACACTGCTTACAATCTCTGGACTTTCCTTCCATAGGTATATGAGGAGTGCCAGAGTCAGCGGTAACTTCAGATGCTCATTCAGAACATGTCCACGGTTCTCAAGATACTCCAGAAAATCTTTGGTTTGCTTAATTTGTCTATGTTCTTGCTCTTCTATCACTGTAAACACTTTCTTTGTGAACTCCTGCATCTGCTTATCATCAAATCCACATACTTCTATGGATTGGTACTGTGCTGATCTCATTGCCATGCTGACTACATCTTCATGGTAATCTGGTCGAGTTGTTATCATGATCCGATGGTCATTGAATATGTCCAAAATATCTTGAACAAGCTTCTTGGCCTGCTCTCCACCTTCATCAAATCCATCAATTATAAAAAGCACATCCATGTCCTTTAGTAACAGTATAACATCTCTAGAGTCAAATTTTTTACATGTCTCTTTTAGTAAACTCTCTTGAAGGAACTCTATTATCCTGCTGGATCTGATGCGCCTGATTTCCACAAGGAAAACCAAGTCAAATAAGCTCAGCATGTCAATCTCCTCCTTCCTGGTGTGCCAATTAAAAATCAAGTAGCGGCATAAAGAGGATTTGCCAGATCCTGCCAATCCCTTGAATATCAAGATTGGAGGCAAAATAATAGATTTTCGTTTTTTAACCGTAAAAAGGGATTTCAGCTCTATTTCCACCTGACCGTCAAGCTTTAAGGGCGTGAAGATTTTGTCAACCTCAAACCTCCGAACTTTGCTGTCACTGTCACTTATCCAGGTGCAGGGATTTAGCACACAGAGTTTCTTGTAATGAGCTTCAAGCTCCTGTCGTCCATGGATGATCATCTTTGAGCGTTTGTTTTCTATGAATGTTTCAATTTGCATCACTTGATCACCAATTACAATATCAGTACCTAAGATTTCAGTCAGCGTGTGCTCCATTTCTCTGATATTCTGGGAAAAATCAGTACCTAGGTATTCACCAACCCCTAAGTAAATGGCTCTTAGAGATTCTTTAAGTTGATCTATCTCTTTGTTCAGATTAATCTCCATGCACCCATAGTAATGGCATACTTTATTCCTTTTCTTTCTAAGCATGTTGATGTGCTCTTGGCAAATGAGGTTCAGGTTGCAATAAACATTGTACAGCACAACTTGCAACACCTTACACAAATATGAAATATCATAATCCTCATTCCAGATATTCTCATCCAAATACCTCTGATCTAACTTGCTAATTCTGTTTTTGAAGTCCTTCTGCGTCCATTGTAGTTTAATTCGGCAATATTGCCTTAGAGTGGCAATTTCCTCTCCAAGGTCCTCTTTGTTCCATACTGCCCTCAGCACATTGCACATGGTCTTCCTCCCAACAACATTCACACTGTGGTACAGCTTCGCAAATCGTATGTCACTTTCATTGTAAGGTGTAGCTTCACCTGGGAGGACTAGGGCTGTAAAGAGGAAGGTGGTAATCCTGGACATCCTTCCACTCAGCAACCTCCACCACTCCAAGGGAAAGCCTGCATCCCACAGACCTGCAAGTCATTGTCAATAGTAAGTGAAAATATAAGAAATAATAAAAGTATGAAAAACAAAAAATCCAAAGTCATGGTGTTATATGTGTCCCACATTTTCAAGACACCAATATTTAATGAACCATAATTCCTTCTAATACTGTTTTGCTACAGCTCAAGTAACAATGCTTCAATGATACTTCATCATCCACAGTGATGCTAGTACTCCAATCACATATAATGGGAGGTGCTGCTTGGGTAATAACTCATATTGCAATTGCAAAGCCAACACTCTACTGATGAATTACACCTTCAAGTGTTGAATATCAAATGGTAAATGTTCACAAGACACCTGCAACAACTTTCAAAATGAAACTTTTCTTGTACATATATTGGTGGTGTTCTATTTATATCCATTCAGTATATTTGATGTTACCTGTAATGGATGGTATGTGGGTGTGGGTGGGTGGGTGTTAGCATGTGTGGGTGGGTGTAGATGAGTATGAATGTGAGTGTGTGTGCCTGCATGCCTGAGTGCCTGTGTGGATATATTGCACATATATGTGCATATAATTATAATGGTGAAAGAGTGAGCATTATGATGGTGATCAATTAAAGAAAGCCTCTTAACGTGGAATGATAGTGTCCATTTGCCACTCATATTCATACTAAATGAAGCCAACACTTCTAAAAGAATTGCCAGACGTTATTTCACAAATTGACCAGAGGGACAGAGGGTAAGAAAGAATTTTGGCAGTAGCAGAAGACACCTAGCTTTTCATGCCTTCCACCACCATCAGTACAGAACAGCAAACTGGAAGCTGCCTCTTTTTTCAATGGGGTAGCACCTTTCTTTGGTTTCTAGAGAAGATAATGGTTAAGTTTGTGCAGTCAACAAGACAATGGTCTTAATGGCACTCTGAGCTGGCCACCATTCTAGAATGTAAGATGTATATTCGTGATAGAGATATCTCCATGATATTACAAATGAACATCACTAGTGGGAAAAATATCAAATGAAAACTATTTCTTTGCTTATAACATGATTGTTTCACACTTACAGTTTCAAATCCATTTCCCAAAATACCTTGAGTAGATGCCATGCATTATAGATATAAATTCTTAGTTTATCATCTTGTAGATCACAACAATATAAGATGATCTTAATGAATATTGTATGTCAGCCCATACAGGTGGAGAGGGTATGTAACCGGAAAATAGCCCTCCTTGAGAGGAGCTGTATCAAGGTTCTAAGAGAGCTGGTGGACTGTAAACCAATTGCTCGGCAATTCTACAATCACTATCTTCCCAGGATAAATGTGGTGATTTGGTGGCCTTTTACCAGAGTACCAAAGGCATGAAGAACATACTGATGTCTTTGCTACCAATATCATCACTATCATAAATATGTGAAGGAAATAGTATAGAGAAAAAAGTGTCTTTAAGTGTTGCATTCTCTAAGATTTTACTTATTTATTGTCAAATATTACTTTCTTTTTAGACCTGATTTAATTATTTGATCAATGAATTTTTGGTCACCAGTTCGCTGTTCATATTGCATTTTGCTTTAAAACAACAACAGGTAGAAATTATGTATATAGATATATGTATATATATGTATGTATGTATATATATATATATATATATATATATATATATATATATATATATATATATATATATATACATAAATATACATATATATATATATATATATATATATATATATATATATATATATATATATGTATGTGTGTATGTATATGTATATGTATATATATATATATATATATATATAGATATATATATATATATATATATATATATATATATATATATATATGTATATATGTGTGTATGTTTGTATGTATATGTATATATATATATATATTTATATTTATATTCATATTTATATGTATATGTATATGTATATGTATATGTATATGTATATGTATATGTATATGTATATGTATATGTATATGTATATGTATATGTATATGTATATGTAATTGTATATGTATGTATATATGT
>NW_028234427.1:26686352-26698852 GCF_977035675.1 Penaeus japonicus | reverse complement strand
TACACATTAGCTAGTATATAGAGGGCAGAGATTTGCTGGCCTTTTCTGTATCATTGTAGCCATGAAGATCAAAGCATCACCTATGTTAACCCATTGACAGCGGATTTGCTTCCGAGGCAGAGTCGGTTGTAGACCCGGAAGGCACCATGCCAGACAATGTAAACTCGCCATCTGGCTGTATACATATTTGATTAAAACTTCGACCAATGGGTTAACACTGACATATCACATAGAACCCTGATATAACTCCAGATATGGAGGGTTACAGGGGATGCAGTTTCCATGTAATTGCATGTATTGGAATTTGTGTTTTACTATTATAATATTTTGTCATTAGATTAGATTTATGATGATTAACTAGCAATTTCCCTGATGATATTCATATTCTACCCATCTATCAGCCCTGTAACATATCATTAATTGCTACTTCGCTGGACAGAAGATATCATAAGCAGTCTGTTAGTACCAAATGTATAGTATGAATATGATGTAGCTTTCATATAGAACTATCTTATATCTCTGTCCATATGTCATATATTACTGATTTTCTCTGATAAATGATAGTTCCTTCTCTGGCTACATGTTACTTGCACCCAAGCGTATTGGTATTCATAATGTTTTACAAGTAATTCCAGGCTCTCTTTATAGCAGAGAGGGAGGGAGAGAGGAATGTGAGAGAAAATAGAGAGAAAGAAGGATGGAAGTGAGAAATTCACACACATTTCAGTTGGAATTATGTACTTCAAATGCTATTAACCCAATGATGACGGTGTGTGACACGGCAAACGGGGCGACACACAGTTTAACGTCCCCGAGGTGATATTACATAGACCCAGCACAGGGGGTTACCAGTTCTGACCGGGCCCATCGGGATTGGGTTAATGCTACTTATAAATACTAGCATTGAATGATTGATACACATCATTGTAGGAAATATAGATTGACAATTGATGAAAGTAACTATACCAGCATTAATTGAAATTTATAGTGCAATGTTTTGTGTGCTCGTGCTCAAGAGATAAACACTTGAGGGTTGGAAGCATGACAGGACATCATCAGGGCAGGTCTGATTGTGCCAACAAGTAGAGTGAAAGTCAGGAAGAATATGGCGATGACTTTTCACTGCTTCAAACCTAAATATTTATCAGCAGAGGAAGATTATTTTTTACCAGAACCTATATAATTGATGGAATGAGTAGTGTGTAATTTAAACTATAAAACATGCTTGTCACAAAGGAGTTTAAAGGCTTATCTCTCTGACATTCTTAATTCCAAAGATATTTAGCTTGGATATTTGTATTTATAGCCCAAGTATGATGGGTACTAATCATATAATGTTGAGATTGTGTTAATGTAATAAGCTGAAATTTTTGGTTTGAAGAAGTGAGTGAATTTAATTTAAGTAGTCAGCAGTAAAATATTGGATAATATAATTGAAAATATTATATTCATGTGTTCAATTGTTAAGAAACTTTGATTTTTAATTCCATAAAATATTGATTGTTATAATGATTTGTTATGATTGTGTATAATGTGATAGAATAGTACTGAAAAAAAAACAATTGCAGTATTGGTGATGGTAATCAATTAGTATTGGTAGTTGATGGAATTATTAGATTCATTGTAATGACAAGCATCATAAACCCATTGGTCGCGGTATTAAATAAATGTTTGTGCAGTAGGATGGCTGGTTTACATGTCTGGCACGGTGCCATCCACGTTTATGACCGACTCTGCCTTTGCAGCAAATCATGCCATCTGCGGATGTAAGTGCAAGAGGGTTTTGGACAAGAGGGCAACAGGCATTTTTCGATATTAGAATCTTCAATCCCATGGCTCAAAGCAACTTCTCACAAGAACTGAAGACAGCACATAAAAAACATGAAAATGAGGAGATGAGGGAGTACGGGGAACGAATTCGGGGGGTGGAGCAGGGCACTTTCACTCCCCTAGTCTTCACCTCAGCAGGCGGAATGGCACCAAGAGCCATCATGTCTATTCATGCCTCGCACAGCAGCTTGCAGAAAGAAAGCAACAACAAAAGAGCTGCATCGTGGCATGGATAAGATGCCGGCTGGCCTTTCCGCTGTTGCGCTCGTCTCTGCTATGTCTAAGAGGAACCAGAACGAAACCCTCCACGTACACTAGGATTAAGGACTTAGATATACATTAAACAGTAACAGACAGTAGAATCAATAGAAATGTAGATATGTAAATTATAGAATGTACACCCTGTAAGTATAAAAATAAAGAGATAAATAATATCAGCAAAGAAGGTTGATGACCACAGCCTTTGGCGAGGGCAGGGCCAATAGACTGTATTGTGAAATAGCTCAAGATATATTTCACAACACAGTTCCCTTTGGGATGGGTTAACAGGTATGGCTTTCCTGTTGCCCGGTTATAAAAGGCATCTCAGTTTTACAAATACTCCTTTTTCAAGAAAATAGTGATAGTACATTTCATCATACAGTAAGTATATTATGATAGGTATTAAGGTGATTTTGAACTTATTTTATTGAAGCTTTCACTTTTGTTAGGCTAGGAAAGGTTATTTAACTGCATGTTTTGTAGTTACTATGTGTTTTATGTAATGTTTAGGATGCAGCAATTGGCAGTTGGTGTGCAGCACTATTGTTAATACAGGATCTCCTTTGACTTATAGGAAATGGTATATAATTGGAGTGGGAATTTACTTGAATGGCAACTTATACAATCTATAATTTATGGGGCTTTATTGTCTATTCAGAGCAAATAGTGGCTGGGGTGTGAAATTATGTCGAACTCTTTAGAGCCTTTCTTGAAACATTTGTCATTATTTAAGGTACCCGTTGGACTGCATTTTTTATTGATATTTTGAATTACTCAAAAAAAAAAAAAAAATCTCTAGTAATCTGCCGGGGTTTTCAACCGCATAAGCCTAAAGCCTTGAGACTCTCCGGCGCACAAGCCGCGAGCCTGGACTGCCCGCTTGCTCACCCAGAGCGCCAGCCTTGCCCAGATATCTTGTCACCGGCATCTGACACGAAACGTGTCAGCACGTCATCCGGCGTGAATGGGCTAATAAGCAAATCTCGCAACAATGAGGGAGGTGGTGCCTCTTGAAACCCTTGCCTTCGAGTGACTAGTACCTTATAAATGGTTGGACCAGGTACAAAAAAAAATAGAAATAAATAAATAAATAAATAAATAAATAAAATAAAATGCAGGGAAATGTACTTCCAACTTCACAGCTCTTATATCTCAAAACTACACTTTTGTCTACATTTTTGGAAACCACTCCATAACTACTGGGCTGATTCTAATGGGGTTTGGATCATTTGAAAGCTGAATAAATTTGCACTTTATCTGTAGAAATGTTTTTTCATTTTAGGTGGTAGAAATCCATATATGATGGGTTTTTTCAGTTGTATGGAGATTTAAAAAAAAAAAAAAAATCCACTAAACTAAAAGGATATTTAAAAATAAAATGGTTCTGTAAAAAACTAGGTATTAATATAGAATATATGTGGTATTTTTTCAACAAGTTTGGTCAGTAGATAAATGAGCAATATATATTTTTATTATTATTAATATTATTACTCCATTGTCTATTGGCCAAATTACATGAAACTTGGAGGTGAACATCTCAGTATATGTATATATAACATGTTAAAAAATTGCAAAAATCCGACCACAATTAACAAAGTTCGTTCTCGAGTGCAACAGCTCCCTTAAACTGTTTGATGTGGGAATATATTTGCTATCTTTTATTTACATTGTGATACTATAGCCCTTTTTATATTTGATTATATATCTGACAGGCTTTTTCAGTTTTGTATTGAACCAAAATTGTAGTATAAAGTTTTTATCAGTTCATTAAGTTGTTTACGCAGTGTGACAAAAGTATTACTGTTTTGTGGGAGGAAAAAGCAGCTTTATTTTCCTCATGTTTTTTATTTTTTGCAAACAATGAGAAACAATACCTCTTTCCAGTACTGCAGCATTACACACAAGATCGCAGAGATGGCCCAGCCTTCCTTTAGCAACCCCCAAATATGGCAGTGGTTCTCAGGTCCTCCTGCAACCTGCATGTTACCCCTTGCAACTTGCCTTGAGATCCATGTTCATCAAGGTCCAGGATACACCAAACCCCAACTCCCTCAAGTTTATACCAGGAGTTCAGGTTTGTTGTTGTTGTATTTCACAACAGTTTATTTTTTTGTCTCTATTATTGCTGCTATTTTTCTTATACATTTCTTCATCAATAACTTTTATTATAGTGAAATCTGATTGATAAGTTGTCATATATATAAGTATTGTAATGTAAGGTATGAAGATTTTTATTTATTTATTCAGGTCTTAGAGTCTGGCACAGCTGACTTCCCCAATGTGAGTGCGGCACAGAAGTCTCCACTAGCTAAGCTGCTCTTCAGAATCGAAGGTGTTCAGGCAGTGTTCCTTTCAACTGACTTCATAACCATTACAAAGGTGTGGCTTTTCTCTAGGTATCTGAAATATAATTGCAACCTTTATATGTAATGAGTAAATTTACTGGTTTACCATATTGTGAAGTCTATATTAGTCATTTGATATGCTATATTAAGACTGAAATTGTTGCATAATACTAATTAGCATTTGGTATGACGTATCAGTTATACAACTGAAGGGATTGACTAGCCTGTATCTTTTAAAAAATGCAGTGCAAAAGTGATCAAACTCTACAAAACATGCTCAAGTAGAAGGGTTAACAGGGAGGCAGCCAGTGTAGAAGGTTTTTGATCATCTGATGAGGACAAAGCTTTCTTAGCAGCACCAAGAAAGCAAGATCTCAAATATTTAGTTTACATTTCCAGGAAGCATAAAAGAGAATGATTTATCAGACTTAGGTCACACTTGCTTATACAAATTCTGAGCAAATTAAGTCACAATGGTAAGTGTCATTATCATTATGTGCTAATCATACAAGTTACACACCACATTGCCCATTAATTATGTAAATTCATCATATGTAGTCTAGTTTCTTATGACACCTGGGAAGAGGATTGTTAAAGTTTATAGCATCTATCTTACCACCCAGGATCAAGACATTGAAGCCATGGCAAGTGCATCTTGTCACCCTGAGTCATGGGGTTAGGGGAACTAATATATATATATATATATATAAATATATATTATTATATATATATATATATATATATATATATATATATATATATATATATATATACATACATACATACATACATACATACATACATACATACATACATACATACATACATACATACATACATACATACATACATACATACATACATACATACATACATACATACATACATACATACACATACACATACACATACACATACACATGAATCTAAACCTAAATATACACATGAATGTCTTAAGGCTAGTTAATTCTAGCATAAGGGAAAGTAGGCATTGTATTAAATCTAGTAGCATATATATTGAAAGATATATTGAAAGTTGCCAAGGGAGATAGAAAAGAAAATTCCAGAGGCACAAAATTCACACTAGAGGGAATAAGGAGTGTGCAGTAGACAGAGTTGCAAGAACATGGTCAGTGGAGAAAAGAAAATGCTGTGAAAGGATGTATAAGAAGAAGAAGGGCTGTAGGGTTTTGAACAGAGGGAATAAACTATTTTTGACCTAAAGTGAACAGGGACATGAAAATAGATTTGTTTCTAGATTTACAAAATTCACTGATGGGAATACAAGATTGATGCTATGCCCAGGGAGAGTTACAAGAATATCATTAAATGTTTTACCCCATGACTGTGAAACAAAGATGCTAAGAGGAAATAGAAGAAGAAAAAGAAGACTAAGGATAAACCAATTTCATTGTGACAAATGGATATAAGGGTATAAGTGAGACTGAATAGTTCCACAACATGAGATTTAATTTACTCGGGTTATCCCGTCTTCAGAACTACATGTAGTTCTGAAGATGGGGTAACCTGAGACAGGTAAATTACATTTCTTGTGTTGTGGAACTATTCAATCTCATGTATATCCTCTTATCCAAGACTGTAAGGGCAAAAAAAGATAACCAAGTGTGCTTTTCACCTGAGTGACCAGCTAAGGAGCAAATAACTTGATTGCCATTGTTGCAACATCACCCTTTACCACTTTATTCTTCCTCCTTTGGCAATAGTACGACGAGGAGTCTGAATGGAGGACAATCAAGCCAGAAGCATTTGCTGTCATCATGGATTTCTTTGCTTCAGGACTTCCCGTCATTCACGAGGGAGAAAGGAGTGAGAGTGAGCACGGTGAGTAGCAAATTGGAAAAGGTATAATGGGGGGGCGGGGATTCTACTTGTACATCTACCTTTAGTTATAGGGGAGTATTGTCGCACTCATTATTTCATTTTATGTGAATGGTATTATGATTTTTATTATTTGATATATTTATAGTTCCATAATTTGCAATTTTATTATTATTATTGTTATTTTAGCAAATAACGAGTTATTGCCGAGTAACAGGATATTGCCCCTGTCCCACAGCTGGAGGTGAGGATGAAGATGACGAGACCATAGCCATGATCAAGGAGCTTTTAGACACACGTATTCGACCCACAGTGCAGGAGGACGGGGGAGACATCCTCTACAGGGGATTCAGTGATGGCATTGTGTATCTAAAGGTGAGGTGTCCCTCTCTTCTTTAACCCATTCGTGCCAGTTGACTTGCTATCACGTTCAGTGGTTTTTGGGTCAGACACCAGCGACGAGATATTTGGTCAAGGCTGGTGCATGGGGTGAGCGGGCGTACAGTGCTCGCTCGTGGCTAGTGTGCCAGAGAATCCCGAGGCGTTAGGCTTATGCGTTCGAAGACCCCGGCATTCTGACCAATTAGAGCCGGAATAGCCCCGACGTGAATGGGTTTAGCCTGTCTTCTACATTTTTCTTTTCTCTTCTCATTCTCGTTCTTCTTTGTTCTTTCCTGCATTTTTTTGTCAATAGATCTACTCAGATTATCATCAGAATATTGAATATTGATATACAGAATATCTAGACATCTATATAATGTTTGTATATATTTTTATATATGTAATATTTTTATCTTTTCAGATGATGGGCTCATGTACATCCTGCCCATCTTCTGTAGTTACTCTAAAAAATGGAGTTCAAAATATGCTGCAATTTTATATACCTGAGGTGAGTTTAGTTTTCCATTAAGCTTTTAACGGTAGGAGAACTATATAGGGATATTCTGCAAATAGCTGTAAACCCCAGAAGAATCATATATGGTTTTTGCCTTATATCTCTATTCCTTTTGAAGTTTTTGGTTATTTCTTCTTGCTTTTGCTTAGATATGCCTTTGAAAAAGATTACCAAAACCAAAAAGGAATTAATCCTCATCTTTCAAAAATTATACAAAATATATCAATTATGGTACAAGGATATCACCTGAGACAAAGCTGCAAACTAGAAGGTAGGCGAGGCTGTTCCCGTGTTGTGAGTGACCTCACTAGCCTATCATTTGAGATAACCCGACCCAGCATACATGAGGCTTCATGTATGTTTACTATTTATGAAGAAACATAATGAAGTTGTGTCATAACTGGCTAAATGATAGACAGAGGAAAAAAGGGGAAGAAAATGAGAAACGTTGAAAGAAGGAGCGAGAAAGAGGGGAGGGGGGCTAAGAAGGTTGACAGACAGACTGAGAAGAAGACAGATAGACAAGGAGAGAGATGGAGGAGGTAATTAGGGAAGGAGAAATATACTTTAATTTACAATTGAATATAAATATGATAAATAAAATCTTGAGATCATCATCATATCGTGTCGCACCAGTGACGTAGCCAGGTTAAGGCATTTTCAGATATATCCCTTAACCCATTGCCGACGGGGGATAGATTTGCTTACACAGGCTCCAGGATGAGTTTTATTTCTGATAGAGGCAGCTTCTGCAACATAATTTGATTTTTCCCACTCCCTTTTAGTCACTCATTGTAGAGCTAGAGACATTTTTGTGTTTTGTTTTTTTGTGTGTTTTACTATTTTTAGAAATTTATATCTGTTATATCACAGGCTCCATCAATTCTGCAGTTGACTAAAATTGTAGATCAGGGTCCATATCAATTCATTTTTTTTCTTTACACTCAATGTGATAGAAGTATTACTGTTTTAGGGGGGACAAGAAAACAACTTTATTTATTCGTATTTCTGTGCTGTCATGAACAAACACGAAACTTATAACCATCCAAAATGAAGAGGTTGGGAAGAGGAAGGAAACTTGTGCTTTTGACAGTGAGTGCCACAATAAAAGGCATCCATACTGGCACAGGGTCACATTGTATGCATTGGGCATGGTGTGAGTCACCTTCCTCCTCTCGTTCTGCCTGCACATCTTTCATCTGCGGTACTTTAGAGCAAGAGGTCGGGAACTTGCGATGTGCCATCACTCTACAGAGATAGTGCTTGCTAGAGACCGTAGATGGGTGCCATTCAAGGCTCTCTCTCCTGCTGGTGCTAGAAGAAAGTGGTGCCATCTAGTTTTTGTAAGTGAGTTGAAAACCATTTTGCTTATTATTACGGCAGTTATAATAATTATGACTGCAATTGTCAACATCACTCACTCATTACTTATAGTACAATAAAATAACATAGTGATCCAGAATCCCCGAACGCCATGACGCCCATTGTCAGGCAAGAGGTCCTGCGTCATGTATGACAAAAAAACACGTCATCCGTCGTTAACGGGTTAAGTCTGTGTCAGAACAATCAGGGCCCAGTGGGCAGTCTGTCAGGATGTGTTTCATGGTTTGTGGGGCACCACAGTCGCAGTTGGGGTTGTCTGACAGCCCACATGCTGCTAGGGATGCACTTGTTAGCCCTATTTTACACCTTGCACAGTTGAGAGTGCACCACTCTTTCCGGGTTAGGTTGGTGCCGTTTTGAAAGGTCTCTCCAGGGAGTGGCACTGTGGGGTGTTGGTGTGGCTCTACCGCCGAGTTCCACTTACTCATGCGTTCCCTTGAGATATTCTGGTCTTCTAACTGTTGAACAGTGGCGAAGCTCTTTCTTGATTTTAAACGACGGGGAGCTTCTTGGTGGTTGTAGAGGGGATGTCTCGGGTCTGTTAATTGCTTTGATTTTTCTCTGCTTGACGCAATATCCCTCCTAATTGAAGGTGGTGCGATACTGGCCAAACAGTAGAGTGATGGTAAAGGGGTTGCTTTGAGTGTGCCTGTGATGATTCTACAGGCTTCATTAACACAGGATCTAATTTATGTGCGTGACAAGAGCGACCCTACACAGGAGCACAGTACTCTGCAGCTGAGTAAACCAGGGCCAGTGCTGTCTGTTTAAGGGTGTCTAGGTCTGTCCCCCATTTCGTGGTTGTTAGTTTTCTGAGTAAATTGTTTCGTGCTGAGATTTTAAATTTTAGTTTGTCTACATGGGCCTTAAAGCTGAGAGTCCGGTCCAATGTTACACCTAAATATACTGGGTTGGGCACACTTTCTAGATGGGTGTTGCCCCATGTGATATTTAGTTTTCTATTAGCTATGTGGTTGTCAAGATGGAAAGTTGATACCTGGGTCTTTGTTGGGTTTGCATTTAGGGTCCACCTGGTATAGTACTCAGAGTAACTATTTAGGGCATTGGTCAGTGTGTTTTCAATGGTATTGAAGTCTTTAGCCTGCGTTGCCAAGATCGTCGGCATAGATGAATCTGTTGACATCCGGGGGTTGAGGCTGGTCATTGGTATATATATTGAAAAGGAGTGGGGCCAGGACCGAACCTTGTGGAAGCCCATTTCGCTGGGGCCTCCAGCGGCTTTTCCTCCCATCCATTTCAACAAAGAAACTGCGGTTGCTAAGTAGGGACTGGATGAGTTTTGTTATTGTTTTGTTTTTTAACATTTGTGTCACTTTCAGAATGAGGGCTCGGTGGTTTACTGTATCATACGCTGCAGTTAGGTCTACAAACACAGCTCCTGTTATGAGTTTACGCTCATACCCATCTTCAATGTACTGGGTTAGGTTCAACACCTGGCTGCAACAAGAACGGCCGGGTCTGAACCCTGCTTGGTCATGTGTGAGAAGTGCTTCAGCCTGTGGGGATATTCTAGCTAGGACAAGTCGTTCTAGGAGTTTGTACAGATGGCATAGCAGTGTTATGGGTCTGTAGCTTTTAGCTGAACTTGGGTCTTTGTTAGGCTTCAGTAGAGCGACTACTTTGGCCTTTTTCCATATGCATGGAATTCTAGCATTTGCTACACATGTGTTGAAAAGTAAAAGCAGCCAGTGTTTTGTTTTTTGACCAAAGTGTTTTATTTGCTCACTGGTTATATCATCTAGGCCTGCTGCCTTGCCATTCTTCATATGCTTCAAGGCAGCTTCGAGCTCATCTCTTGTGAAAGGAACAAAATCCTGTGTGCTGGTTTGTAGGATTTTACTGGTTTCTGTCCTGGTCTTTTTGGCAGACAGTCTATGTTCCCCACATGATTTCCCATTTTGCAAGAGCTGGTGAGCTACTTGATCAGGTGAGACAGCAGCAACTCTGATGTTCTGTTTGCTAGCTGAGTTGAGCATCTTGATTGTTTTCCAGGCATTCTTGCTGTTATGCTTCAAATTCGTATTTTCAATGACATTCTGCCATTTTTGTCGTCTGCTGGTTTCAAGGTGTTGTAAAACCTCCTCTCCCAAAGATGTAGTGTGTTCCCCAAATGGGTCGAGGTCGAAAGAATCGAGGTACTGCTCGTATAAATGTTTTGACTCTGGTGTTAGGCCAGGAATGTGTTCCCTTCTGCATCCTCTGGGTATGTTTTTCCTGGTGACTTTCCAGACGGTTTTCTGGAATCCCTCATATGCTGAGGGTGTTGGGGAGATCGAGTCGATTATGTCCTCAAGGTCGGCGGTGAACTGTGTCCAGTTGGCTTTTTGGAAATTAAATCTGCGCTTGAACACTACCTTATTTGGCTGTATGACTGGTCTGATGTCTATGGATACAGGGTTATGTTGCAATTTTGGTGAAGGGTCCATTATAGTCCTTTCAAAGAGGTTACTATGGTCCGAAGTCACAAAGGCCAGGTCGGGATTGTACCCTCTATGCCAGCGTGCACTTCTGTAGGTTGGTTTGTCCTTTGTGCTGTACAGGAGCGTCAGTTTCAGATTGATTGCCCATTCTTCTACTTGTTCTCCATCCGCATTTGTAGTGTCGTAGCCCCAGGTCATGCTACGGCTATTAAAGTCCCCTATGATGATTGCTGGCTTGTTTCCTAGGTGAAAGCCTTGGGGCCAGGCAAAGCTGACAGCAGGGGGTTTATACACAGAGTAGATATCAAGTTGGTCTGTAGATATTTTTAGGAGTTCTATGTTGCCAAAGGAAATGTCCTTGGATTCTTTGACAATATTCTTATCTTTGACTAGTATTGCACTCCCGTAGGCTGTGCTGGGTCTGTGGATTACAAGGTGCATCCCTGGTATCGATGGGCCTAGCTGGTCCCTGTGGGTTTCCTGCAGGCAGATTACATCTGCTTGTAGGTCAGCCAACAGGGTGCCTTTAGCTTGTGAGAAGCCTTCTACGTTGAAGCTGACTAGCTTAAACTTTGGCATATTCTCTTTGGTATTGTGGTTGTTATTTGGTATCAGCTTTACTTTCCGGGCCGAGGGTCTATCCTTTTACCACCCGATTATTGGCGTCACTAAGCATAGTGTAGAGATTATTTTCCCTAGGGAAAGCAGGGGTCACCACGTGCAGGCTCTCTACATAATAGAGTACAACTCTTAACAACGGAAGAGATTTGTAGGAATAACCTTTCTCTGATGCATTCACCCCTTCACTAACCTATTTAACCTATCTGAGAGAGGGAGGAAGTGAATATATACAGGGAGAGAGGGGGCAGGGTGAGGAATGAAGTCATAACTCTATTAGTGAATAATGATGCATATTATAGGTATTCTCTCTTTCTCTTTCTCTCTCTTTCTCTTTCTCTTTTTTTCTCTCTCTCTCTCCTCTCTCTCACTTTCTCTCTCTCACTTTCTCTCTCTTTCTCTCTCTATTTCTCTCTCTCTCTCTGTGTCTCTCTCTCTGTCTCTCTCTCTCTCTTTCTCTCTCTCTCTCTCTCTCTCTCTCTCTCTCTCTCTCTCTCTCTCTCTCTCTCTCTCTCTCTCTCTCTCTCTCTCTCTCTCTCTCTCTCTCTCTCTCTCTCTCTCCCTCCCTCCCTCCCTCCCTCCCTCCCTCCCTCCCCCTCCTCTCTCTTTCTCCCCCCTCCTCTCTCTTTCTCTCTTCCCCCTCCTCTCTCTCTCTCTCTTCCCCCTCCTCTCTCTCTCTTTCTCTTCCCCCTCCTCTCTCTCTCTCTTCCCCCTCCTCTCTCTCTCTTTCTCTTCACCCTCCTCTCTCTCTCTCTCTCTCTCTCTCTCTCTCTCTCTCTCTCTCTCTCTCTCTCTCTCTCTCTCTCTCTCTCTCTTCTCTCTCTCTCCTCTCTCTCTCTCTCCTCTCTCTCTCCCTCCCCTCTCTCTCTCTCTCTCTCTCTCTCTCTC
>NW_028234427.1:26673852-26678852 GCF_977035675.1 Penaeus japonicus | reverse complement strand
TTTCCGCAGGGAACGCCAAGTAAATGCAATCATCTGTCGGCGCCAGTTTACCCCTGTGGCTTACCTGGTCATTTTCAGAATCGGGATCATGTGTGCTAGAAAGTTAAAGTCATATTCTTTGATAATGCCATCGTAGTTCTCTTGATCTTGGCGAATGGCCTTATTGCAATTCGGTGAGTGCAGCTCGCCTGCTAGGGCTTCACATTCTTTCCTGGTGAGATGGGGGTATGAGGGAGAGGCAGAAAAGGAGAAGAAAATGGTTGAATGCAGGGCTAGGCTAACTAGCGCGATAAGCGATATGGTTTGTCTATGGGTTGCCTTTTAGGTCAGGTACTGCCCAATGCCCAGTCGACATTCCCAGGATCAATACAGAAGTCTTTCGCCAACCACTCTCGCCACAATTCCAATGCTTTGCGCATTCTATAATTTTATAAGATGATGTTTCATTTACACAACGCAAGAATGTTATAGGCATATATTAATGTCACTCAGACCTTAAGTTGACCAGTAATAAGGCCCAAGTTAAGGAACCTAGCCTGTGAAAATAACTTCGACCATATAAATGTAAATGAAATGCAATGGGAACAACCTAAGATTTTTGCGTCTAACGTATCTCTCCCAAGCACATATTTAGTATTTTGGCGGTGAACGTTTCGTAAATTATGTTTGAGTGTAAATCCTTCTATAGCTATAGTTTTTGCTCAATCATTCAAGAGTGAACGTTTTCATAATCACTTTTCTATTTATCTATCTGTTTTACTTTATTCAATCTTCCAGCGGCGAACGTTACGTAAATCTTATTTTGCTTTTTCTTATATGCATATATTTTTTACCCAGTATTTCGTCAGTGAACATTTTCATATATTTTTTTAAATTTACATATTTACTTATTTCATTCTGCATTTCAACAGCGGACGGAGAAGGCGGGAGTAAAGTTTGTCTCCTATAAAGTTCACATAAAGTTCATCTCTTACATTTTTTCACTCTGACGCCTGACCTTAAGCCACCACTTCATTATACCACATTCGTTATATTGTATATCCTCATTATTTTATCATATTCATTTATTTCCATTTCGTGCGGTGCTCGTTATCTTGTGTTATATTTGTTTATCAATTTGTTTCTGCGTCTTTTAATATATTATGCAAAGAATGATGTTGAGATGTTATCATACTAGGAATCATGCTGCCATAAGATTATGTTGTATCATTAAAAGTTATGTCAATATTCGATCAGTTGTGTCATGGCAGATGTTACGTTACCATACACTGAATGATGTCACCCAAGAATATTTTTTCACTCTACAAAGGACTTATGTTACCATTCAATGAATTGTGTTATTATGCTGAAAGTAATATCCTTTTTTGTTATAATCATGATGGTTCTATCAAACTAAGAAGTTGTTACGGGGTTTACTAGAAATGCTGCTATACTGCCAGAAATACCAGAAATAATAGTATGTCAATGTAAGTTTATTGCCAAAGTATTTTTTTTTTCTTTCTTTTTTTTTTAGTTGTGCTCTGAATACGTGTTCCACAGAATTATTTCATCCAAGCTTTACGCGGTAGGTCTGTGAATTCCCTTCTTGCACTGAAAGAATTTGCTAGGTATATTTTACACTTTTGGTTTATTGCCATTTTTTTCTCCTTGGTAACTGGTCATCAAAACACCATCAAATGATTCAATATTGTGAAGCATTATCATTAGCTTGTAAGAAACTTGTTGGAAATCATAAATACAAGTAGATGCCGAGAATAATCATATTCCGTTCTGTTTTCACAGCATGCTTGAAATTATGAATGCAATCATCAGAAAAACTAAATACATGTTTCATATCATGATTCTAGTTATAGACAAGAAAATGATCATTCAATTTTTTACGAAAAACGCTGAAAAAAATGCCAGTCCAGCAATTGTGTGTGTATATAGTATATATAAATACATATGTATGTGTGTGTATGTGTATATATATATATATATATATATATATATATATATATATATATATATATATGTATGTATATATATATATATATATATATATATATATATATATATATATATATATATATATATATATATATATATATATATATATGATTAGAGCAAGAAATATTATTGATCCATCGCTTATTTGAAATCTTAAGTATATTCATGCAATTGAAAGTAAGTGCTAATATCTCATCTCTTTATTGCCAACCCCTTAATTCCAAATGTTAACGGTAATCACTAATAGAAAATTATATGAATTATTTAAAGAACAATATGTGAACAGATATACAAAATCTTTATTCCCATCACTGACTGCAAATAATAGATATGATAATGCAAAAAAAAAAAAAAAAAAAATAGTATTCAGATAACTTTCTAAAAAAAATCATTTAATTAGAATAATTGAAATTAACAACATTTCCGTTATTTTCACCGCTGGCTGGATACAGGAGGTAGACATGTCGTGTGTCTTGACCGTATCCAAAAGACGGTGGGAGGCGATCGACTTCAGCGAACCGCTCTACAGGGAGGAGTCGGTCATGTCGTTTAAGCGGCCGGTTCTCGAACCCGACATCGCCGGTTTCGTCAAGCCTTTTACCTACGTGGTGAGTCGCAGGTAGGGGGAGGGGGGGGGCAGGGAGAGGGTAAGATAGTGGGGGATGAAGGGATAGGGAAGAGAAAGGAATGTTGAATAAAGTGTGAGAAGGAGGAGGGAGGGATAAGGTGGGAAGGAAAGCGGAGGCTGAGGTGGGGAAAGAGAGAGAAGGAAGGAGAGGGGGAGAAAGATCGATTGAAGGAGAGGGGGAGGAAGACTAAATGTAAGAGAGAGGGAAGGAAGATCGAAGGAAGGACCGGGAGAGGAAGACTGTAGAAAGGAGAGGGAGAGGAAGACCGAAGGAAGGTGGGTGAAAGAGAGGAAAGGGAGGGAGAGGGAGGGAGACGGCGGGTAAGAGAGGGCAAGAGGAATAAAAAGAAAATGTGATGGAAAGAGAAAGTAGAAAAGGGAGAGAATTGGGAGAGGAGGGCGAGAAACAAAAGAAGTAGGAAGGAAGTGGGAACTAGGGAGAGAAGGAAGGGGAAGAAGAGGGGGTGTGGGATGTATATGTGTATACGTGTATATATATATATATATATATATATATATATATATATATATATATATATATATATATATATATATATATATATATATATATATATGATATATATTATATATATGTGTTACATATATATATATATATATATATATATATATTATATATATATGTATATATATATATATATATATATATATATATATATATATATATATATATATATATATATATATATATACTAATACACACACACACACATATATATATATATATATATATATATATATATTATATATATATATATATGTGTGTGTGTGTGTGTGTGTGTGTGTGTGTGTGTGTGTGTGTATGTGTGTGTGTATGGTTGGGTTTGTGTGTATATATATATATATATATATATATATATATATATATATGTATATATATATATATATAAATATATATATATAATATATATATATATATATATATATATATATATGTTTATGTATATGTTTATATACATATATATATATATATATATTATAATATATATATATATATATATATATATATATATATATATATATATATATATATATATATATTATATATATATATGTATAATAATAATATGTATATATATATATATATATATGTATGTATATATATAACTTATATATATATATCATATATACAACACACACACATATCTATCTATCTATCTATCTATCTATCTATCTATCTATATATATATATACATATATATACATATATAGATAGATAGATAGATAGATAGATAGATGTGTGTGTGTATGTATGTATGTATAGCTATAAGATTTAGATCAAGCCATAATTCCTGAAGTCTCCCTCTCTCCCTCCTTCCCTCCCTCTCTCTCTCTCTCTCTCTCTCTCTCTCTCTCTCTCTCTCTCTCTCTCTCTCTCTCTCTCTCTCTCTCTCCTCCCCCCTCCCTCCCTCCCTCCCTCCCTCCCTCCCTCCCTCCCTCTCTCTCTCACTCACTCACTCTCTTCCTCCCTAAGACCTGGCTCTCCCTTGCTGTCATGTTTGTCTTCACTGTCGTCATCGGCGCCTTGTTGCAACGAGGAAGCAGTCTTATCCAAACCTTGAGGTAAATTTCCCTTTTGTTCTTTTTCGTTCATTTAAAGTATATTCACTCGTTTTATCGTATCTTAACGAGAAGCAGTTTCGATTCTCTGAAATGTGTTGCTGATGAATGATTATCTCCAGCAAATATCTGACGTAACAAGTTGATAAGAATCTTAATTTTTTTTCTACAATTACCTATGCTATTTTATCGTTAACAGTTATTGATCATTCTTTCCCTCAGGTTGAGTAAATTGCCAGTTAACAGAATATTCTCTCCTTAAAAAACAGACAAGACAAAACGAGATGTTCGGCCACTGAAGGCATGGGAGGGAACATAGACAAGTTGTCCCGCTGGGCGCTCTCCGTTCTCTTGTCTCAGTGTGAGTGCCGATGGTAGAACTTTTCTTTTGTTCTTTGCGCTTCTCCTTCCCGTCTCCTGTACCCTTCCCTCTCTCCTTTCTGCCTTACATTCACCCTTCTTCCTCTCCCTCCCGCTCTCCCTCTCTTAATGTCATATATGCTAATGTTGTGCATCATTTATTCGTATGAATATGTAATGCTTCATCTCATAATCGTGATTGTTGGTGTCTTATTAAGCTATCCGCCTGCCTCTCTAGTGCAGAAAAAAACATCCGTTACAGTCACAATGCAACTCAGCAAGCACATACTGCCATCCCATTACATATGCTGACAACCATGAGCAAGATAATGTTCTAATTTTGCATTATATCTCCTTCTTAAGTTTGTGAATATATCCTGCCCTAAAAGATCCCTTCCAGAGAGGCTGGAAGAGATACACAAGGCCTTGTAGTTCCTGCATATCC
>NW_028234427.1:26658852-26661352 GCF_977035675.1 Penaeus japonicus | reverse complement strand
TACTATATGTAGAATAGTTAAGGTAATACCAATAACAACAACATCTATAATTGTGGATATGACAATAGCACTAACAAGACCAACATCGATAATGATAATGGTAGTTGTTGTAATAACAATGATAACAACAGTAATGATGCTAGAAGTAGTAACAACAATAATGATGGTGACGATAATCATAATGGTATTGAAAATTATAATAATAGTGATAATAAGAATAACAATAATGATGATATTGAAAATTATGATAATGACCATAATGACTATAATGATAACAAGAACTTCATCAATTGCGAAGAAATGATAGAAATGATGATTATAAAAATAATGGTAATAACAATAATTATATCAATAACATTAATAAAAAAAACGATAATAGCAACAGTAAAAATTATAACAACGGCGATTGTAATAATAATAATGGTGATTAGTATATCATAAATAATGATGATAATAGGAGTAATGATGATGATCATGGTATGGTACTGTCGATGATAACTATATGCGCACATACACACACATAATAATTGTAACAGTGTGATGATAATGATAGTAATGATACTGACGTAATGACAATGTTAATAATAATAATAATGATAATGATAATAAGAATGATGATAATGATTATGATATTGATAATAAGATAATGAATTAAATATAAATGATAGCAATAATGCTAATGATAATGGTGAACAATATATAAGATAATTATGATGATGATACTGAGGATAATAATGATAATAGAATGATAATGGTCATAATGATGATGATAGAGATGCTGATGATAATAATGTTGACGATAATAATGATGATAATGATAATAATGATAATGATGACGGAAATAATGATGATAATGATGACGGAAATAATGATGATGATAATGTGATGATAAGGATAAGGATGATGATAGGGATGATAATAATGATGATAATAATGATAAACATCATAATAACAATGATCATAATGATAATACTACTACTGAAAATAGGAACAATCATCAAATCATGACAATGATAGTATTAACAAAGATGATAATGATAATAATGATAATGCTAATAATGGTGGTATTAATTATGATATTTACTGCAACAGTGATAATAATGATAATAATAATATTCATGATAATAGTAGTAATAATACAATGCTAATAATTGTATTGATAAGGATGATAGTAATAATAAAAAAAAATAATATTGTTAATGATAAGAATTGTAACAATAAAGACAATAGTGATATTAATGATAATGGTAACAATAATGACAACGATAATAAAGATAATGATAATAATGATGATGACAGTTATGACAATAACAATGATATTAAAAACAGTGATAATGAAACTGATGTTAATGATAAAAATAATGATAATCAAGATAGTTATAGTAACAATAATGCTAATGTTAATGATGACAATAAGAATGGTAGTAATTATGATAACAACAACAATAGTAGTGATGACAAAAATTAACTCAATACTGACAATAATGATAATGATAAATGTGATGATACCGATGATGATAATAATGATAATAACAACAACACTTATAATCATAAAGATAATGGTAATAATAATGATGATAATGATGATCGATAATAAAAATAATGATGATGATTATAATATGATGATAACATTGATAATGATAATGGTAATAACAATTATGATAACAATGATAATAATAATGATATTCATAAAACAGTAGTGATAACCATGGAAGTATATTGATAATGATGATAATGGTGAT
Organism: Penaeus japonicus; assembly: GCF_977035675.1. Classification (NCBI taxonomy): domain Eukaryota; kingdom Metazoa; phylum Arthropoda; class Malacostraca; order Decapoda; family Penaeidae; genus Penaeus; species Penaeus japonicus. The sequence goes on along the minus strand of NW_028234427.1, from coordinate 26,659,610 downwards.
AGTATTGATAACAATAATAGGTATCCAATGACAACAACAGCAATAACAATGATAATGAAAATAAAACTTATTGATCACTATCGCTTATTCTAACCATTTGCCATTCTGTTGCGGTCACATTCCACAATGTGGTTGAATTTGTATTTTTTTCATATATCTAATACCATTGAATTCCATTGTTCAGATCGATATCCCTATAAACCTGTTGATTTGCCCTTGTTATCACTTAGCGAAAGCCGCTAAATTTAAGATCTTTTAGCTCATGTCAACGAAGAATATATATGCATATGCATATAGAAAGTAAATGTTTAATTGATATTACGTGTTAGAACTTTACTTATGAATTGTTTGACATATATTTTATACCAAGTAGTCGGTGCTTACTGCTAATTATTAGCTTGTCCCTAGCGCTTAATTCTTGTTGAACGCAAATTGTAACTTTACATGAGAAAAAATTTGTAACTCATATTTTATTGGTACTAATTGACAAACAGTATTCAACTAATCATCAGTATATCTAACTGTATTCTACCAATTTCCTAACTAATCCGCGAAAAAGGCCTAGAAAGCAGTATTCGCTGAACGAGCGCTGAGCGAAGGGACGAAGCGAGTGTCGTCCATGTTGATTTGAGCCTCGCCCGCTCAGTACAGCTCTGACGTCGGTGAAGGAAAGGTGTTGCGTGCGTTCGGTTCCGCCACCCGAAAAAAAGGACCTTTCTTTGGAGGAATTTAACAAGTGGTTTTAGGGGAAAGAAAAA
>NW_028234427.1:26648852-26653852 GCF_977035675.1 Penaeus japonicus | reverse complement strand
TTAGTTTATGCCAGCTGGATAAATATGCAATGTTTTGGCATATGATGCTTGGTTCTTCAGTCAGTTGGATATTCAAGTGTTATGAATATTTATACAAATACTTTCCATACGAGAATATGTCGCTGATCATCAGTCCTTTGGGTCTTTCTCAAAAGTTTTTGAATGGCTATCTGATATTTTTTAGCTTCTTTTTTTTTATCTTTTAATTATTACCTATAATAGGATGTATGAACTAAATGTCATGCAAAATTATATGATGTGATATTACATTTTAATGATCAGTGCATTTGGAAAGGCCAAAAGTTTGCTGCAAGTGACTGACATCCAGCTTGGTGAATAGCAACTTGTTTTATTTCTGCCTTAGCAATGTGTTTAAATTCTAAGATGCCCTTTAGGAGTTCTTTAACTGCATCTCAATATTTTTTTTTGGTCTCTTAAAAAAATTTGTTTTGTTTTACTGGGAAATATTTGTGAGTTAAGGAGATGCAACTTTTAGGCTACACTAGGAAATATACCATTTTTTCTGAAGGTAAATCATTTTGAATATGAGTTACATACATACAGCTGTTAATTTGGTTGAGATTTTGGTCTCAGTGTCAGAACAATTATGAATATAAGTATGGAGTATCACCTACCCTCTATAATCTACTCTATTCTCCTCACATATTGTCTATCCCATATCACATGGAACATGAGCCCTTCAATCTGTTCACCCATTTGTAAACAACAGGAATATTACTTGCAAGCTCTTGGGAGGTGTGTCTATGTTGGCTTCAAAACATTTTTTATAATATTATGAATGCACAGTATAATATAGCTAATTTCTAAGATGTGGTCATAGGCTGTAGATCTTTATTGTTTGCCAAAAAATATATGCAGGAACTGGGTTATGCTCTTGGGCTTCCCAAGTTCCTCAGATATTGTGCATGGGCTAATATATTTTAAATTCTAATGAAACATGAATATAAATTATGCTGTTTCATTTTTTTTTTTCTTATTAATTCATACCTAGCAATCATTAGATGCACTCTAAGGGTTGTCCATATCACAGTTTGGGTAATATTGCACTTGACCAAGTTGAGGGAATTTCCACTTACATTTATGATTTTCCCTACAGGACCTGGGCATCCCTAGTTCCCCAGATAGTGTGCCTAAGTTAATATCAGTTTGTTTAAAATTCTAATGAGACACGAGTATGTATTCTGCTGTTTCAAAATTTTCCCAAGTTAATTAACACACAGCAATCAATGGATTCACCTGAAGGGTTATCCATATCACACAGTTTGGGAAATGTTGCACTAAACCAAGTTGAGGGAATTTCCATTTACATTGTGCCTAGTATGATTTCCCTTGCAGGAATGTTTCTTTTCACAGAAATGTTTGGATTTATTGACTGGTCTGACTTCATTGGGCACTTAGTGTCAGAGACAGTAGAACACTATTTTCCAAGAGTTAAATATACACTTTCAGAAAAGTAAGACAATGGTTGAAATCTATTTTTTTTTTTGCATGGTTGCATTTTAATGATGTATTACATATCTTGTGTGGATATTCATATTTCTTACAAAAAGGCATCATGATAAGGTACTTTTGAATAAGTGAAAGCCATAAAGTGTAGACCTTAAAAGGAGGCCTGCAGTATCAGGAGTGTTCTATGGTATGTGGCAGCTAGGCAAAAAAATTGGTTTTATGTGAAAGAGAGAAGAAAAAAAGATCATTAATTTAATGTAAATCAAAAGTTAGACAATTCCTTTGGAGATAAATATCATGGAGATAATCAGCTTAAAGAGAAGAATTACTTAATGATTTATATACATGAAGAAAGGAAAATATCAATAGATGTCTACTAATGATTTCAGAGCTAGGAAGAGTCTGTTTTATCTCCAGTCTTATGTGCACAGGTTGTGCTGTGAGGGAGACTGTTCATGATGTTTGAGCAGATAAGCCTTATGTTATCAGGATTTGCTGATCTCTGATAAGTAGATACTGAGTGGACCTATTGTTCTAGCTGGTACTCTCTACTTGTGTCTTGATTTTATTCACCAAATTTCTTCTGGCCTTCTTTTAAATAGAAATTCAGTAAATGGCATCTTGTCAGGCTGTTCTTTCTTTACCTGTTTATTTATCGTGACCATGTGTGGTATTTATTATTACATTGTAATTTTTCTTTGGGTACAATGATTTTAATGATGTAATGGGTCGTCTCTTGATTTGTTCAACTTACAAATAACTGGATGGAACAGGGAAATGAGCAATCACATGTATGCTTTTATAAAGTGAAGGCAATGATAGAGCATCTCATTAGAATAGATGATTACGGTAGAAGTTTTGCTGGGAAAGGGTGAAGACACAAGACACAAGACTTGGGCTGGCCCAGCCTTGAGAGGAGTCAAGTAGAGAATCCTGAGGAGGTCATGAGGCCTGCTCCAAGAGCAATTCTAGAGTGGGAGAAATGACTTTGCTACTGGTTTACTGATCTTACAAATGATGTGTTAGCAACAGTTCTATTGTATTTTGGTTATTCCTCAAGCCAGATGGGCTTCAGTTCTTTGAGTTCTGTCAATTTAGGTATGTAAAGGGGGGGGGGTCAGGCCTCATTGTTTAAAATCATTCTTCCAGCAACTGTGTACTCTAAATTGATAATATCATTACTGTTTAGCTGGATTAAACCCTTCTGTGACTAGCATTTTTGTGGATTTGGATCACTTTCATACTGCTTTTTTCTACTGAAACTATAACCTATTCCTTTCTTTATTTATGATCATCTGTTTTGCCAAATACTGTACCAAATGCTTCTTATTATCACTTTGTGAATATATCATATATAAACTCATATTTCATACCATAAATCTAGAAGATAAAAAACACACACATCAATAGATGCCAAGCCAAGGCTGAACATTTCAAGGTAAGATTTTAAGGTATGGCCAGCCCATCCTGAAAGGATCAAAACCAATAACTGACATTAGAAAATAGTTTTCTTTCTTCCCACGTATATGTTTTTTTTTAAGAACAAAATTTAACCTGGCTGTAATGTACAAGATGCATTCACTGGTTACCATGATGCAACCTTGCTGTTGGTTGAAATATTGCCTGTCAGCTTAGCTCAAATTTTCCTACATTGCACTCTACAGTTTTCCTTGGTAAAGGATCACAGAAAGTGAACATCAATAACTTTGTGTCCTTAATTATGAATACAACAGGAATGCCTCTCATTATCATTTCAAAATAGAGTTGAAACAACATGCCACTGCATTGAAATTTTTAACATACATATTTGTAGTGACTTTGGATACCACTTTGTATATATAAATACATTTGTTTGTATAGACAGTTTGAGAGAAAGCAAAGGAGCTTCTCCTGTCCCTTACTCCCAAAACCACATAAAACTTGCTACTATTATGCAGCCCAAAGGAATGGAGAAAGTTGCATCATCATCATCAATGCAAAGATTATTGATGAGGGCAAAGTATCATAATTAATTCAAATCCAGCCCCCCCTCCAGACACACGTACACGCACACTCACATGCACACGTTCACGCACACGCATACGCACACTCACACGCACACACACGCACACGCACACGCACACGCACACGCACACGCACACGCACACGCACACGCACACGCACACGCACACGCACACGCACACGCACACGCACACACACACACACACACACACACACACACACATGATAAAGAATTTCAGAGACACTAAAATCACCAGTGTATTTTTGTGAGTTCAACTAGTTTCAAAAGTATGCCAAAGATTTTTCTGCGTCATTGGATAAACTTAGGTGTTGTAAAAAAAAAATTATGGGAACCCCAACACTTCCAGGAAACCAACCTTGAGGTTGCCAGTTCAGCATAATGATGTACACACTCACACAAATACACCTATTTGATTCCTCTAGCAATTTTAGCAAGAAGATCTTTGCCTGTTGGAAGAATGTTTTACAGGGAGTTTTACAGAAATCCATTGACATCCAGCCAAAGGAGTGGGCTATGATTTTGTTGTGTGATAACTAGTAGGCCTATCATATTTTTGTGAAGAGGCTGATTAAATGATAGTCTAGAAAAAAAATAGTTTTAGTTATCCTTACATAATTAAATGGGGAAAGATGTATAGGAATTTAGATATTTTTTATGTTTTTCTATTCTTATTGTCATGCATTCATACTAAATAGGTGCATTATTTATTCTTAAAAAGTTGGACACATGAATGAGAGAAAATAATTCCTCGTAGGTCAGTGCATAAATAAGGAAAAATCTGGAAATGGCGCTAATGGCTTCTATTCTGAACTGCGATAGAAGCAGTTGACAACTTTAGAGTAATACCTCTTATATAATGGCATCTCTTCTGTGACACTTACATACTATGTATTGATAGTTGGCACCTGTATAATGGTGTTATGATGATTGATGTCAGACATTGTTAATGATGGATAATAAAAGAAGGTCAAAACATCAATTTTCTTTTCTGATGATATATTCCTAGGACAATGATTTATTAGTACTAAGAGCCTTTATATTCCCAGGAGATTTGTAAATGTAAGAATTGTTTTGTGTCAAGAGAGAATTTTTAAAATGAGTTAGAGATTTACTCCTCTGCTCAGTAATGCTTCCTCAGGGTTATTTGATGGGAAAATTTAGTTATTATAGGATCGATGAATAGGCAGAAGCTTTGTTGCTGATTAGGCATTTGATGTGTTTACCACTGTCTTTCTTTAGGTAGGCTATATTTATAATTGATGAATTAATAATGATGGATGATGAAGTTTCATATTGCTTGGCCATTTTGCCATCAGGATTCTATCCAAAGTAATATTGCCTTTTGATATGTTTGATAGGAGTTAAGTGAATTGATATCAAACTAACCCATGAATTATTTTTTATGCATATTTTTTTTTAAGGTTCTTCAAAGTATTTGTATCACTGGTACAGTAAAGGTTAAAGAAAAAGAAGAGGCAAGATGAATTGGAAATAGGTTAAGTTGGGA
>NW_028234427.1:26641352-26643852 GCF_977035675.1 Penaeus japonicus | reverse complement strand
ATATATATATATATATATATATATATATATATATGTGCATGGTATTTTGTGTGTGTGCTTGTTCAAGGGCGTGTGTGAGAGTGGGAAGGGAAGGAGAGAGAGAGAGAGAAATAGAGAGAGAGAGAGAGAGATAGAGAGAGAGGGGGGGGGCAAGGGAGAATAGGAGGGAAGGAGCTAGAGAGAGAAACAGATCGGAGAGCGAGAGCGAGTGCGAGTTCGAGTGAAGCGAGCCAGTTTTTACGGCGCGTCCTAGACCTGCTTTCGGGGAATAACCCGCGAGTCTCCTGATAACACGCACGCTCAGGGAGGCCGAGCGAGCTAGCCAGCGAGCCAGTGTAACATTGGTACTGAAATACTGGTCTCTTTTTTTTCTTCTTCTTTGGGGAAGGTTAGTGGGAGGGAGAGGGAGTGATAGTGGAGATTGGGGTTGAAATACTGGCCTCCTTTTTTTTCTTCTTTGGAGGGAGGGTGGGGGGTTGGAGGTCGGAGGGAGGGGGAGAGGGCAGCGGGAGTGATGGTAGAGGTGAGGCTTGTCCTTTTCTGTATCATTGTTATTTATCAATCATCATCATCATCATCATCAGTCATGAATATCATCACTATTTTTATTTCACTTTTCATTTTCATATTCATTTTCATTTTCATTATGAAGATCGAAAGCACGGTTACTGCATCTCTTCACACTCCATACATGGATAAGTTTCTTCAACTACTCTAACACTACAGGAAATCCCCCCCCCCCTCCCTCCCTCCCTCGTCCGGACTCGCAAGAATGAGAAACTGAGAGAGGGAAAGCAGGGAAGAGAGCGACCCTCTCCAAATCCGAAGGACACTTGTTTTGAGATTAATCCAGAGAGAGAGAGAGAGAGAGAGAGAGAGAGAGAGAGAGAGAGAGAGAGAGAGAGAGAGAGAGAGAGAGAGAGAGAGAGAGAGAGAGAGATCCCGCCCACTGGCCCGCCCATTAGCCCACCCACTTATCCCGCCCACTGGCCCGCCCACCGAGCCCGCGCGGCGGCCTCGACTCGCTACTTTCGCGCCCTTCTGTTTAATTTTTTTGCCGCATAATTGGCTTAGTTTGCCGCCGTTTTCCGGTTGTTTCTTCATTTCTCTCTTTTATTTATTTATTTATTTATTTATTTTTTGGTCATACTTTTTGTTATTCTCTTATTACTTTTTTTCTACCTATCCTCCTCCTCCACTTTCCTCCGGCTTCCCCTTCTTCCCCCTCCTCCTCCCTTCTTCCCCCTCTCTTCCTCCTCCTCCCCCTTCCTTCTCCTCCTTTTTCCTTCTCCTCCCCCGTCCTCCTCCTCCTCCTCCTTCCTCCACCCCATTCCTCTTCCTCCCCCGTCCTCCTCCTCCTCCCTCATCCACCCCCTTTCTCCTGTTCTCCCTTCTTCCTCCACCTCCCCTTTTCTTCCTCCACCTCCCCCTTCTTCCTCCTCCTCCTCCCCTTCCTCCACCTCCCCCTTACTCCTCTTCCTCCTCCCCTTCCACTTCCTCTTCTTTCTCTTCCTCCTTCCCCTTTCTCTTCTTCCTCCCCCTTCCTCTCCCTCCCCCTTCCTCTTCCTTCTCCCCCTTCCTCTTCCTCCCCCTTCCTCTTCCTCCCCCTTCCTCTTCCTCCCCCTCCTTCCTCTTCCTCCCCCTCCTTCCTCTTCCTCCCCCTCCTTCCTCTTCTCCCCCTCCTTCCTCTTCCTCCCCTTCCTTCCTCTTCCTCCCCCTCCTTCCTCTTCCTCCCCCTCCTTCCTCTTCCTCCCCCTCCTTCCTCTTCCTCCCCCTCCTTCCTCTTCTCCCCCTCCTTCCTCTTCTCCCCCTCCTTCCTCTTCCTCCCCTTCCTTCCTCTTCCTCCCCCTCCTTCCTCTTCTCCCCCTCCTTCCTCTTCCTCCCCTTCCTTCCTCTTCTCCCCTCCTTCCTCTTCTCCCCTCCTTCCTCTTCTCCCCTCCTTCCTCTTCTCCCCTCCTTCCTCTTCTCCCCTCCTTCCTCTTCTCCCCTCCTTCCTCTTCTCCCCTCCTTCCTCCTCCTCCCTCCCCTCTTCTTCTCTCCCTCCTTCCTCCTCTTCCCTCCCTTCTCTTAATTTTCCCCTTTCTGGCATACGACTTCCTCGGCCTCTCCTTTACCTCTTCATTGCATTTCCAAATTGCTTTTTATAGAGGAGGTAAAGAAAGAAAGGGAGAGAGAGAGAGAGAGAGAGAGAGAGAGAGAGAGAGAGAGAGAGAGAGAGAGAGAGAGAGAGAGTGGGAGTGGGAATGGGAGAGAGAGGGAGGGAGGGGGAGAGAGAGGGAGGGAGGGGGAGAGAGAGGTTGGGAGAGAGAGAGAGAGGTTGGGAGAGAGAGGGAATGGGAGAGAGGGAGAGAGAGGGAGGGAGGGGGAGAGAGAGGGAGGGAGGGGGAGAGAGAGGGAGGGAGGGGGAGAGAGAGGGAGGGAGGGGGAGAGAGAGGGAGGGAGGGGGAGAGAGAGGGAGGGAGGGGGAGAGAGAGGGAGGGAGGGGGAGAGAGAGGGAGGA